>NW_019385183.1:160459-188670 GCF_000671375.1 Centruroides sculpturatus
AAATAAATATTTGTAAAATTTAAAAAAAATGTAATTAATACTGTGGGGTGTTTGGACACCCTACTGAAAACTGTTGTTTTTCTCTTACTGGAATTTCTGCAGCATCGTAGTAATTTCTGAGCATGCTCTGTACATAAAATCGTGAAGCTACTGAAGAGGACACACATATTTCTTCCGAAATCTATGAATAGTGCAACTTTTAAAACGTTGGGGTGGCTAAACACCCCACTGCATTACCTGGTAATTAAACGACGACCGGCGTTACGTTAAAAATCCCGTGGAACGGCGGATCGTCCTAACCGTCAAAAAATGCTATCCCGAAGCAAAAAAAAATAAATACCTTGTCCAGGTTTCTTCTGTAGACTTCGTTTAAATGTTTCACGTAGTCGTCTCGTTTTTTCTTGAAGGCGCTAAAAGAAAAATTTTAACAGAGATTGCGGCCGAAGTTTTCATCTGTAAAACGAAAACTTCGACCACAACCTCGCTAAACAATTAGACCGGGTTCGATCTCGTTAATTAAATGCCGGAAAGTACTCCGAGACGGATCGATTACCTTCTATTCACCGACGGTCGGGGTATTTTTACCTTCCAGTTTCCGACGTTTTAAACCCCGCCGCGTGGTTAAAACGCGGGTTTGGGAGTATTAAAAATTGCTTTCTTCGTAAATAAATGGAAACTCCGCCGTATCGTTCGGGCCGAAGGAACACTGGCGCACTTATTTAGCACGTCCGTCGCTACCGGCGTATGTTAGTACGAACGAGCATACGGTGTAACGTGGATATTGTACGTTCGCCGCACTAAAAATAACCTGAGAATAAAGACGAATTAGTATCGAGTATTTATCCAATTTTTAATGATTAGAATTCTTCGTTCTGGTAATCGTGTGCCTCGACGCTATCCATTTCCAGTTGGACCATTCCGGGTAAAAACCCTAAAATGGCGTCTTATCAAATGCTACAAATTCGGAAACATTTAAATCTTCAAATCTGGACAAAAAAAAAAAAAAACCATGGAATTCGTGCAGTCGTCGTCCTAGCTGTTTCGAAGCGTGAGAAAAAAAAAAACTCCAATCTCGAATACAGAACGGAGATTTCTATAAATTTCCGTAAGTGAAATTCGTTAACGAATTCCTAAAATGGCGGACGGCTCCGACCATTCTTTCCGGTGTAAATACGGACGACGTTGCGCCATCTGTTTTTATAAACTCGCACCATTATTACTTTTTAAAGTTAAGGCCGTCCTGGCATTATTTATATACATTCGATTATAATTATATAATCGAATGTATAAAGTGTAAATATAAATACCCATTTTAATTGCACCATTGTTCCTTAAAGGACTTTCCGCCACGGGGAATTTCGAAAAGTGCCGTGAAACAACCGTATCGAAACGGCAAAAGAAACCGAAAGGTGGAATGAAAAAACACAAATTCCCTCGCAAGTATGGAAGCGGCCATTTCTCCAGACCTTATTAATGTAACGACGAAATTATCGGGAAGACGAACGGAAGTTTCCGAGAAATCGCCTCCTACAAACTTCCGGGATAAACGAACGGGACGGCGCGTGGGAGTAAAGACGAATTACTAGCACCCGTTCCTACCGGAGAGCCCTCCATCTTCGCACTGGTTTAATTTCGTTACTTTATCCGCCGATTAACGAGAAAATAAAAATTGATAAAGGAGATACCGTCATTTAGCAGAATTAACTTGTTTTTTACCTCCAATCGAATTTACCGACGACCACGTCGAAGCCGTAATCCCCGTGATCCCGGATGGTTTCGGCGTGTTGGGCGCAATAATAACTCAATTTCTTCGGCACGCAGCCGACGTTCACCTGGAGGAAATCAAACAGAATTAAAAGAATTTATTTTCCTCCCGCCGATGGCATTTTATCGTACTACTAAATTTACCTACGCAAGTTCCGCCCAGTCGGTGGGACTCGATCAGGGCCACTTTGGTGCCGAATTCGGCGGCCTTGCGGGCGCTGGCTATGCCGCCCGATCCTCCTCCTATCACTAAATATTCGTAGTGTTCCATCCCCGCGTTAATCGTCCCGAAGAATCTCTTACAAAGTGCGAATTTCCTGCCGAAAATTCTCATCGGACGAAGGCAAGATCCGATCCAAACACCGTAGGCGTAAAATAACCGCGTTACGCCGTCTGGTGACATTTTTTCGTAACTAAATGAAATCGATTAAAATATTATTTTTAGTTTTCTTACATTAAAAAAAAATTGCGCATAAATTCCGAAAACGAATAAAAATACGCGGACGACGGCTTTTCCATTCCGTCGTTTTGTCCCCGGGTGGCGTGATCGGCCACCCGCCGTCGCTCCCGTCGACGTTTTAAATTTAACAAAAATGATTTAAATGGCAAATAATCGAATAAAAAATGCGCGTAAAAGGCCCGGAAGTGGGAAACGTCCGGATGTGATTTTATTCGGAGAGACGAGATAACGCGCCATCGAGAGTCACGTGTGGGGAAGTCGCGGCCTTATTGGATTAGAGAGGAACCGTTCGGAAGATGGCGGCGCCGAACGGTGGCAACAGCCAGCAACTGAGGAGGAGGAACGTGGCCAGAGACGTTCGTCAGACGAACAGCAACAGATTAATTAAAGAAGAAAAAGAGAATAAGTGCGTCGCGCTCTCTCCCAACTCCTACTGGCTGAACAGAATCCTATTTTTGCATTGTTTGGGTTTTATTTACAGTGAGTTTCCGTTTGTTTACTCTCTCTTTTCATCAATTTCTTTACCTTCTTTCAGCATTTTCCTCGTAATTTCGGTTTCGTCTAACGCTTAGCCGTCCAAATAATTGGCAATTATTTAATTAAGAGTCGGAAAACCAATCGATATTTTGCATCTCGAACGTATTAATCCAGTCGCATTTTCGGTGTCGAAAGCACAACTTATCCAATGAAATACTTCCATAATTAAAGTGTTCTCGTACGATATAAAATATTTATATATTACGTTAATTAATCGAATTTTTTCCAAATATTAAACCTTGGTTGACGTTTCGTCTGCCGGACGCCGTACAGTCACCGCCGGTGTTACGTGCCATCCCTAGGAGCGAGAACTAAAATGAAATATACGTCTGGCCGCCGCCCTTTGGAGTCTTCGACTTTGAAATTCTGCCGCTGCCTTTCCGGTTCCACCCGACTCCTCCGAAAATTGGTTGGTTTTTTTTAAGTCTTCTCCGCCGGTCGCCGAGGGAAACTTTATCCGCCTACCGACCGTGTCCGGTGGACTGTTTTTGTTTTGCCGTGCCGTGCACCTCGACGTATTTCCGTTGGCATGCGGTCGTGTGTTTTTTGTCGGTAATTGTACAAATTGTCGAATATCTGTACGTAAAAACATACGTGTGTAATGCGTGTTGGGTTCTTTGGTGGCGTAATAATTTCTCTCTCTCTGGCCGTCGTAAATTTGTTAAATGCCACGAAACAAATTAAGCAATTGAAGTAATACTATGTACGGTACCTGTATGATGTGGTAAAATGAATTGATAATATAATTTTGACCTTGGTTTTTGAAGAAACCTGCATTTTCAACCTCTGCTTCTAAAGGTTGCCCGAATGTCGGAACGAACCGACAAAAATTATCGCTATCGACTGTACTCGAAAGTTTACGATTTGAACAATTGATGAGTTTGCAAGCTCATTTAGAGAGCTGACGAAAGACAGATAATGATCGTACGGATGGGAAGGCATCGGTGCAGTTGGAAATATTTTGTAGTCGATCGAGTACCGTGTATTGGGCTTCTTGCTCTAAAATGAAAACATTAAAAATGAACATATTAGATTTTATTAGGAAATATGAGAAAGTATTTCCTAATGAAATTCGATGTTTTCACTTTTTGATACTATTTACAAAACTGTTGTTATTAATTTTAGCAAATTTTCGCGCAAAAACAAAATAATAATTTTCTTTCGACCGAAAGAATCGGAGATGGAAAACGTCCCGCGGTTCGAAGAGTTGCTAGTTTTTGAACGACGAGAATTTGTTCCAAAACGACACGTCCAGAAGAATGCCAAATATTTTTAAGACCAGATTAATTTTAAAATGAAATGTCAAATTGGTATTTTTTATGGAAATAGAGTAAAAAGGACAAAGTGTCTGTGCTTTGATATACGAGCGGAGCAAGGTAAATACAAAATTTCTGACAGATCAAACGTAGTAATAAATGAGTGAATTAAATATTTAACTTTTAATTGGAATATTTTTTTCCTCTGTAGACTAAAATTATGGATCGATTCGTCAGTAAAGAGAATCAAAACGTTCCGAGGAAATATGAAATCAAAATTGATACGCGCGTGACATATCAAGCTAAATGTTTTAAAAGCGCACAAAAGATTAACAAATTTTGCCATTTCCACAACTTTTGAAGAAATTAACAATAAAGAATGGCTTGACTTTCAAAATTGAAGGTACTTTTAGTTATTTTATTTATAAGAATACTTAAAATACAGTTAATTTTAATAAAAATTTTAAAGGGTATTTTTTTATTTTGTGAAAACGATCGTAACATAAACTTTTAGATCCTAGATATTCCTATTTTTGTTTTCTCCATCCAAAAATTTATGTCATGGTTAATAACAGTCTTTTCTTAAATTTAAATTGACAACTTATTTAATACTTAAATGATACCATAGATGTAATATATCTATATTACAGTATTTTCAGAAAACAGCAGAAAATACAGTATCTACTGTATTTTCTGCTAAGTTTTGCTGCAACAAAATTTAATGTTGCAGCGCTTGAAAATTTAATGTTGCAGCGCTGTTCTTGAAACTGTTCTTAAAAAGGAAGCAGCAGAAAATACAGTATCTACTGTATTTTCTGCTGCTTCCTTTTTAATATCTAATAAACAAAAATACATAGTATGATCCAAAAGTTCGGAGACTTGGCTTAAAATTCTTTACCTTAAAAAGTTTATATTGCCGATGCACAACCACCTTCAAAGTAATCACCTTGGGCAACAATACACTTTTGCCAGCACTTGTGTAACTTCTGGAAGCACTGCTGGAAGCCATTTTTTGAAACCTCCCGTAAGGCCTCCTGCGATGCTACTCTCACCTCATCTGATGACACAAAACAACGTCCCTGCAAATGCTTTTTCATTGATGGAAACAAATAAAAATCACACAGGGCTAAGTCCGGTGAATAGGCGGGGTGTAGAAGCACATTAATTTGAGTTTTGGCGAGAAACTGTGTGACCATTTGAGACCGATGTGCAGGTACGTTGTCATGCAGAAGGTACCAGTCTCCACTTTGGCAGATCTGTGGCCGTTTATGACGAATGGATTCCCTCAAACGACATACAATGTCTAGATAATGCTCCTTGTTTACTGTTCTGCCTTCGGGAATAAATTCTGAATGAACAATTCCTTGAGAATCAAAAAACACCTCCATCATGACTTTTCCTTTGCTCGGTGCATGTTAAGATCTTCTGTTAAAATACACTGGCAACTAGTCTTTGATAAGTGAGTAGCCGCAGTGATTTTTTCAAGGGTTTGGTGACAATCTTTGTGAACACATTGAGAGACCAACTCAACATTTTTCTCGTTCCATGAAGTCAAAGGTCAGCCAGAGTGTTCATCGTCTGCGATGGATTCTCGGCCCTCTTTAAAACGCCGATGCCATTTGTGCACCTTTGATTACGCCATGGTAAAATCATCATACACCTTTCTTAGCAATTTTAAAGTCTCTGTAGGTGTTTTACCTAAACACTGACAAAATTTAATGTTGCAGCGCTGTTCTTGAAACTCCATTTTTATTACATCGCAAAACAAAGGTAACTATCTCTGAAAGAAAACAACAGCGCTCGTGGTTTAATCACGTGGCATGGGCGAAACCAATCTGAACACATAGGAATGGTTTGATAGAATCAATTTCATACGCTGTAACTTCAAATACATGCTTTTGTTGTCATACATTACTGCAGTCCCCGAACTTTTGGATCGTACCACGTATATTGATACATATGAAATCTACATTTCCTTGCCCAAAACTTATGTTAGTATATATAATACATTATATAAATTATATATAGTATTAAAAATTATATCAAATTTTTTTGACTTGATATTAAGAGAAATTTTCTGACTATATTTATGTCTTTCTCATCTAGGAATGAAACAATTTGTTTACAAGAAGAAAGCTACATAGTTTGTATTAGTCCAATATCATCTTCACGGGTAAGTAAAAGTTACACTACCCAACAAAAAAGTCTTTTTTTTTTTTTATACCTCCTTCAAATTATTCTGTTATGCAAACATCCAAACAGACGGTTACGTTTAAAAAATCAAACAAACTAAGCCGTCTTTGGTTCTGTTATTTTCGGTTGCCTGGAACAGAAACCTGTCATTTTAATTGAAATTATAGATAGACACAAGTTTTTATAATAATACTTTTACAGATTAGTATATGGATATAGCACAATATGTCTGTAAAAGTTATTCTGACGTGGTTTTCTTTATTTACACCATTTTGACCATAGTCAGATACATTAGGATAAGTTGAAAAATAAATTACACCGATATAAATCCATCAAAATTTAATAAAATAAAAACGTTTTTAATCATTTTTCAACGATCATCCTCAGTTACCAAAAAAGAACATTAAAAATGACGACTAATAGGCAAACGATCAAACATCTGGAGAGGTTGGAAATCTATAAAGCGCACATGAAAACCAGTTGTATAAACAACCATAGAGATGCCGACTCATTGTCCACTGCATGGAGGTCCTTTTACAATTATTAATTTATCACTATTTATTTAGTTTACTTGTTAATTTTTCATTAGTTCGTCCGCTAGGGCATTTTTCGTTAATTTTTATTTTTATATTTATTTCGAACGCATTTTATGTTCTATATTTAATGTTTTATTTTTGGTAACTGAGGATGATTGTTAAAAACGATTGAAAACATTTTTATTTTATTAAATTTTGCTGGATTTATATCGGTGTAATTTACTTTTCAACTTATTCTACCTCCAGTATGTTTTGGTTATATACATTAAAATAGGAATCCACATTTTTATGTAGAATCCGGACTGTGTTTTGATCCCATAGGGAGTCAAAAGCAATAACTATTCTATAAGCCGAATATGACTTTTACTCAAATTAATATTTATTTATTTCTAAGTTTTATAATAAATGTTTGACAGTGCATCTTGTATTTTATCTTATGTTTATCGGTCTTTTTTGGTATTTAAAAAATCGGTGAAGATGGATTCCTACTTTGACCGACTATACTCGACGTCTCGAGTGACAAAAGTTACCATACTCTGCCCGATTATGGTTGCTATTGATTCTTACTAAATTTCCAAGATAAATTTAATTTGTCAAGTGTCGTCTGCCGGAGGGATTGCGATAAATTGTTCCAAAACCCAATAGGGAAACACTGTTCCGGTATAACACTTTAAATGGTATGCTCAGTTTAGAAATGTGTGGTATCAGTTTTGTGTTTCGACTGCTTGTTTTATTTCACTGAAAGTGCTTCTTGTGATATTGATTCCTATTATTAGTGGAGTTACATCATTTACTTTGTTAGTAAATGTACAGATATCTAATCTTCAATCTCTGAAAACTGTGATGTGATGTGACTAGGGTTTTTCAAATAGGATCCCAGTTGTTTTTTTAACCCGGGAAATCCCATATATTTCTTAAAAATTCACTTTTTCTTATTTTGTGTTAAGGTTGAGGAAATTTTGCAAATAAAGTATAATTAACTCATAAGCAGTCAGAATACATTTGTATTTATTAATTTTAAACCTACTTATTAGTTTTTTAAATTTTTGCTTGTTATGGCACATCACAAATGGTCAATAATCAATACGTGGCTTATTTGTGGCAAGACTGAAAATTCTTTACTTGTCAGTAATAATATCTGGAATAATTGTGCTGATGCTGTCTTAATTTTTAACCATGCCTAGTAGCTGCTTCAATAACTGCATAACACCAGGTTGTGCAAATTGGGCAAAGATACAAACAAGTACGAAGTCTGTACTCGTTTGTATCCTTGCCCAATTTGTACGATTATTAAAGACAATCAAACTGCCAAATTATCAGGCTATAAGCTTGATATTTCTATTAATGCAGCCGAGGTAGACAAATCAAGAATACTAGAGAGCAAAAGAAGTACTACAATCTCGAAAACGAACTAGAAATCTTCCAGGCTACAGGCAAAAAAACACATAACATGTACATAGAAGCCCAAGATTTCATTAATGAAATTACACATAACATGTGTTTAATGCAGTTAAGAGAAGACAGAATTCCACTCTCATCAATTGAATCGGAAAGGGCATTCTCGGTAGTGGGACTTTTCATTACTAAAATAAGAATCAAATTGAGTGATCAGAGTATTGACCATCTTTGCTTTTTAAAATCTTATAATAATATAAAAATTTACAATAATATTTTGTTTTATTTAAAAAACAAAAATTACCTTTTAAGTTAGAAATTTGATCTAAGTTCATTTTTTTCTTTAAATTTTCAACTCGATTCCAGGTATTTCTTTTGTTGTTGTATGCAGTTTCCAGCAAATTTTAATAAATTTTTTTCTATTTGTGAAAATTTCTACGTAATTCAATGATAATTTTTAATATACCATATATTTCTGCAGATAAGACGATAGTTGAATCATAAAAAAAGGCCCCCAAAATCCGGGGTCATCTTATAGGACAGATACAAAAACAATTAGATTGAAATTTATGTAAATTAAAATCATTATTAAGAAGTGGGAAAACCATAATTATATACTAGTAGAGAGTAGGGTATGTCCACAAAATAGAATGGCCCATACAATGTTTTTTTGAATAGTCAAGGTCATTACTCGAATGCCCGAATCAGTGTGAATGTTTGCAACAATAGCAAGACAGTGCTGCCAGATGCAAAAAAATAAAATTTGTTCCTTTGAAAAATTCCAAATAGGACATAATTCTGTATATGCTATACAGTATTATTATCCAGATGATGATCGCCGAACTAAACTAAATTCATAAATTCATAGGCCATTGATAGCTTGGGGGTTATCTTATAGGACAGATATTTGCTAAAACTATAAAACTTTAACAAAAATTTATAGCTCATTTTATCTGCGGAAATATACGGTATATCTTGCACAGCATTATTAATATGATTTTGAAGGTCGCAGAATGTATTAAATTACTTTAAAAAATGAAAAATAATTATATCATTTGATTTCAAGATATTTTGTATATCTTAAAAATAATTAATTCTATCCCGGGATTTCCTGGGATCCTGGGAAACAGTTCACTTTTATCTCGGGACAAGCAAAAGACCGGGAAATGAGAAACCCTAGATATGACGTTTCCTTGCCAATTTGCAAAACATGGGCATCAAAACTGATAAGATACCCAGGAGGTACAAATCATGTTGGGTAGTGGTTAAGTCTTGTGTAAATATGTCTTTTGTATAATTCATTGCTTAAGTTTAACATTTTATAATTTATTTCTTTTTATACATATACTGTATATATATATGTTAATTTTTATTTATCACTATTGTTTTATAGTACAATGCAGATTAATTGTTGTCAGGGAGTAGAAATCCCTTGTCATAAGACATTTCCAATTATATGTAAAATAAAAAATGTTTTTGTAATATAAGAAGTATGCTTTTTTCTTAATTAGAAAACTCATTAAAAATTAAAAGGTAAAACCATGTTATATTTATGTTGTTTTCATAGAAACAATAATGTCATAGGTTAATTTGCACGACAGTTTTGCTGACATATTATGCTTCTAACATTCTAACAATGGCTTAAACCTAACATGTGATGTTTGGATTCTTTCCATTCACGATATAGCTACTTCATCTGTACGATCATTATCTGTGAAATGAAACTAGAGCAACCTATCCACATATATGAGAAATTTCATAGTAAATAGAACTAATTGGTAGAATCAGTACTATCAAATTTCGTGTAAACAAAATAAAAAAGTTAGCATTTAAATTGCTGCTGGCTTATTGACCCATATTTCAATTGTGTATTTTTTCATTTAGGTTTTTACATGTAATTTTGATTTAAGAAACAAAATTTACTTTAATCCAATTTAATGTAGAATTAAAAAATTTTAAATCAGCAATTTAAATATTTGCTGATATTAACAGGTGCCAATTAAATATTGCTGATAAAATTAACAAGTTTTAAATTATGTTAGGTGAACCCAATAATAAAATTTAAAAGTTGTTAATTAAACTAGTAATTACTACTAAGTTAAAATTTTCAGAAATTAATAATTGATTCTGTCCAGTTTATAATGCTAGTGCAACAGATTTGAAATTCAAATCTTCGACAAAACTGTTATTTTATCTATCAACAAAGTCTCTTATTGTCATATTTGGGAAATATTCTATGTTAAATTATTATTCACTTTTTAAATACAAGTGAAACTTTATCTTAAAATCATCTAGCATGTACACAATACATAAAGTATGAACTTAGGAAGAATATATGCCACTTTACTTCTTAATTTTACATTAAACATAAAATTAGCGAAACCAAATAAATAGCTAAAAATGCTCCATAGCCATTATGGTAATGATTCGAGGTAAACTACATATCAGACTTAATAAGAATGATTTGTATGCAAGAATCGTTTATTTTACTCAATTATTCTCACAGCAATGCTCATTAGAACTAGTATAGATTCTTTTACTTATAGGCAACTTACTTTTTACAGAAGTTCGGATTCTTTTTACAGTTTTCTGATTTGATTCTGAGTATGGAAAGAAAAGGGAACAGTTAGTTATTTCTTCCAATGTCAAGGAATACCTTAAACATCCATCACTAGGAAAGGAAATTTCATTATTTTAAACATGACTACTATTGCTACAAGAATTTTGACATGTTAGCATTATAATGACAAAATCACCGAGTAATGAGTAAGATATTTTCCAGCATATATCAATAGCATAAACATCGGCTTATAACTTGACCTTAAGTTTTTAGGTCAAAATTCTGGTCTAGACCTGTATCTTCTGTATAAATTGATTTCCCAAATATACAGTAGGATACTGGTAGATTAAAACCAGGGCTGTGGAGTCGGAGTTTTGGTGTTTGAGTTGGAGTCATCGAAAAATTCGCCGATTCCAACTCCCTTTTTACTTACCAACTTGTTATGTATATGAAACGGAGTCGGAGTCGGAGTCGGAGTCGTCAAAAAATCCGCCGACTCCAACTCCCTTTTTACTTACCAACTTGTTATGTATATGAAACGGAGTCGGATGGTAAGGAAAAGTCGGAGTTGGAGTCGGTAGATTTTTACGCGACTCCACAGCCCTGATTAAAACCAAAAAGTGAATGTTGTATATAATAATTAATGGTAAAAGCATATAATAAGGCCGTATTGCTTTCATTAAGACACTAATGGTCATATTCACAACTAAGGATTAAGAGTTAGAAATTAACCAATTACCGTACACTTAACCAAATAAGCATTCACTTACTAAAAGTAAACTCTGACTTTCAACTCTTGGCTGTGAATATGATTGTAACTGTAATACCTTTCAATATACAGTATAATAAGATTATGATTATATAGGAATTTGGAGTGTGATCTACATACTGAAGATTTTTAGTTGTTTCTTGATTTAAGTTACGTGAGTAAGAACTCTATTATATATCAGATCTCAATAAATATATTCAAGCCAAAAGACAACACCTCCAATAAAATATTAATAGTTACATAGTACAGAACACTGATAGTAACATAGCATATAGTATACAATGATAGAACATTGAATCACTGTCTCTACTTACACTCTACTGTTTGCATTATTGATGTACTGTACTGTTGAAAACAGCATATGTTGTAGTATTCATTTATACTGAATTTTTATTATGTAAATTACTAATGTGTTTACAAATCAGTTTTAATATCTGTGATTAATCTATTGGAGTTGTGGTAAGTATTGCTTAGCAATTGTTAAAGTGCTGTTTTACTTGTTTATAATTGTATGTAAAAGGTTTTGCATTTTATATGTCATATGTCAATACCGTTTTTTTTTTCTTATTAAAAATGTAACTTACATGCTGCTATTATAGTAGGTTGTCTGTGATACTCATTTATGTAAGGCTAAGCTTTTCAACAGTTTCCTTAAGAAAGTAGATACAAATCTGATAGAACATGAAACATACTCTAAAAAGATGCAATGAAAACGAGCAATTACTTATTGTGAGATTGTCACAATATCAGGCTGCAATTTTTAATAATGTTTTTAATTAATTTAATTTAAAATATATTCTCTCTACCTCAAATTAATACTGTACTGTGGTGTCTTGCCCCCACACATCATACTTTTCCTTTAGCTTAGCAATGGAGTCATGCCAGTCATCTATCTAACATCTTTTAGGGAAATTTGAGTTAAAATAACATGACTTCTGGTTTGTATTGAATGTTCTTATATAGTTAATCGGGGCCTTCTAAGGTTTCCCTATCTGGTCTCGTCTTTCGTCTATTTAACTCCATTCTCGAGATTAAGGAAAAACAGATGGGCAACAGTGGGAATTTATAGGTCTACTATTTTTTCAAATTGCATACCAATTGGTGATGTTTTGCCAGAACTCTTTGTCATCTAAGTTCTGCCTTCATTAAGGAATGGTACTTCAGAATTCATCTAGACCCAATGACTAATTTTTTAATCTATAAACCTGTTATTTGTTGAGATGTAATCCTTTTCCCTATCCCAAGATATTAGGTACCGTCAATGCAGAGAGGTATCATATATTAATATATCATTAGCAGTAATGTATATTCAGATATCATAAGAGAAGCATTGGGAATAGGTCTTCAAAAATAAATCTAATAAGTTATATACAGAAACTAAAAGCAGACATTCTTTCTCTATTTAAAAAATCATCTGAATAAATAAGTATTTATAACAAAATTTCTTTTGATAGAAAATTTAAAACATATGATGGTATTTTGTATTTCGAATGCTTGAGCTTAAAACAACAAATTATGTGTTTGTTTTTATTGTTATTGTTATTATATTGTTATGTGTTTGTTGTTTTAAGTTTATCAAAATGGATATTATTTAGGATTTGGGAATTAATTAATTCAATTTCCAGTACTTATAATGGGAAAAATTTATTTGGACTTCGAGCAATTCGGAGTTCAAATGGCCTCCTGGAATGAATTGAATTTGAAGTAACTTCCTTGAGGCACCAATGTATCTCAAGGAAGGCTGGGAGAGCTTTATGTTCAAGATGAATATTTAATAGCACTGTAGTTCTATTAAATATTCACCTTGTATTTACAGAAAGGTAAACAGAGAAACAAGTGATTTCAACAAAATTACCAATTTCATTTCCAATTATATCTTGCTAGCAATGTGCAGAATTATAATTCTGTACAAAGTGATAGGGTTGTTGGGCAATAGTACTCCAATATACTGAAAGTTTTCACATCTCCCGACCTTCTTGCCATTCATAGTATCATATAGATGAGTTTGGATTATCAATCATGTACAATTTTATAGCATGTTAGTAATTTTGGTCAAAGTTACTTTATAAGAATTGAGCAGACCAATTGCCTTAATATATAAGGCAATTGATTTACTTTTGTAAGAATACTTCCATTAGGGTCTTACCCTTGTATGAAAAATAAGTATTCTTCATAAATATAGGTTAAATCGTTAGTAAGGTATTAAATTTTTAATACATTTTGGAACATCTCAACAAAAGGCAACATAGACTGAAATATTTAATAACACATTTCATATTACTGTACTGTACATTATCTGTCAGATGTCAAATACCAAATTTGTGCAGTATGTGTGTCTATACACATATATATTGTGCAGTATTCTTTGCCATACTATACTGATAGATTTCTTACAAAGTAAAATTAATATTTCTAAATTGAGTTTTAAAATTCTATTAAATTTAATAATGTTTTTTAGACTAATCTTATGAGGACTGTCTTCCCTATATAAGAAAAGTAACTTTGATTTACACAAAATTTAAATTACGAAATCAAATGGATAGTAGTAATTGAATTGTATTTTCTCTTAAGTTACAAGTTGATACATTCTACAGTAGTTTGTAGAATATATCAACCAACATATATCAATTACAATTGTAGATTGATAGATTTTAACTGTTTTGGAAACTTGCATCCTAAATGGTTGCTTTTGATGTGCAATATATTTGATATTCAATAATTTAAATAAATTATTGAATATCAGAAGAGGATCTTAAAATATCCTATAAGCTTCTAAAAACCAATGCTCTACATGAAAAAATAATTTAGAACACAAGAAATCCTAGAGACATTCTTGTAATTCATAGTTCATATACTTTATTAATTTATATCAGTCATTTGTGATTTATTACTCTTTTTGTATCAAAGGTGTTGCATTTTTGGTTGCCTGTCATCAAAACAAAGCGTTATTAGGTAGAAATGGCTTACTACCAGTGCATCTCTACTTGAAACAGGTAAACTATAAATAAATATATAATTCTCTTTTTTAAACTTTTATGATTAGTTATGTATTAAAAAAACCTATTTTATTAATTATGGTACAGGTTTCTGTAGAAATAAATTAAAGAAAGTTTCAGATAAAAAGTTAAATTTGTATAATATAATGATGGAATTATTTTGAAATTTAAAATGCAATTTCCCCTCCTGGATAAAATAAAACTCTCTACAACCAATAACCGGTACAAAGTATGACTAAGCAATAAATAACAAATGTTCTCATAATCTCTTCTGTTATTGGTTGTATATAGTCTTATTTTATCATTATCTCAGTGTGGTATTCAGATAGGTATCCCTTCTGGAATATGGAGGTCTAATTTTATTGTAATTCAGGAGGCTCATTTAAAACAATTAAGTTTCCTCTTTGTATTACATTATATATTTTGAAGATGTTAGCTTGTAACACTTAATGGAGCATCTTCTAAATACATTTTTTCCTGAAAGTTTTGAAACTATCATTTTTCACTTTTATACATGGAATTTGAAATGATTAACTTTAGAGCAACTATCAAATTAAACACAGTTTACAACTATATAAAGTTTTCTCAATATTGATTAGGTATATAAATGTATTTTATTATGAATTTTTTATATAATAATAATTCCAGAATAAATAAGATTTCAATGTTCAACAAAATCAACCTAAGTACAAACGTTTTTGAATGGTTTTGGGTCTAGATGGAACTTCTTATTTTTCAAAAAATGGAATAGTTTGATCCATTTTTGAAAAATAAGAAGTTCCGGCTAGACCTAAAACAGACTAGTGAATGTAGTTGAAAATGTTCATAAATCATTACTTCACTGCTGATAAAGTACTTAGGTTGACCATTAAACATAGATAGAAATTCCAGCTTTTGAAAAGTGCAATTTAAATAAGATTTGAGTTATTAGTTAATGTTTTTTAACTTAAACTTTTTTAATTTGACAGATAAAGGAACAAGCAGAAGGAAATCCTTTTCAGTGTTTCTTTTATGCGCCTACGCTATTATGGCTGGTAGACAAAGAAAATATCGACTTTTACCTGGATCTTCTAGCTTATACGGGACTAGTTATTTCATTATTGATCACGGTCACCGGGTGTTCTAACATGATTGCCATGATAACTTTGTGGATTCTTTATCATTCTATTGTTAATGTAGGACAAAGGTGGTATGTATATGTTTTTTTAATTTATTTGAAATTAAATAGGTATACAAAATTTATTTATGTGGGTTTTTATAATAAATTATAGATATGCTGTTGAATATTATATCATTATATTTTAAGAGATTTCTACACAGTAAAGAATACATAACAAAACATAGTGCCATTTTTTTACTATAGTTTGCTGTATTTTCTAATAAATTATTTCATAAATAATATATTTATTCATAATATATTAATTGATAATGATAATAATTGCGATCCAAAAGATTCATTTCTCTCCATCAAGCTCTTGCACAACAAATAGCATACACTATAAAAACATTCACACAACTGCACCAATTTCCTCACACAAGGGATCACATTTCTGAAACCAAAATCAAATAAAACAACAGACCCATTGTATGCCTTCCTACATTGTACAAAATTATAACTTCCTGCATTATGAACAAAATCTATGCACACATAGATAAACATAATGTTCTTACAGAACAGCAAAAGGACTGTTGCTGATATCATGTCAGCTGTAAAGAGCAACTCTTGACTGACTCATTAATACTAAGACATGCCCATCAAAAACACACAAACCTTCACATACATAACTACAAGAAAGCTTATGACAGTGTTTCACACTCTTAGTTATTCCATACATTAAGCTTGTTTAAGATACACCCCACGTTAATTACACTTTTAACTACTATAATGCAGCATTGGAAAATCACATTACACTTATATCACAATAACACTAAAATTGTAACAGATCAAATTCTCATAAGACAAGGTATATTCCAGAATGATTCCCTTAGCCCACTCTGGTTTTGCATGGCCATTAACCCTCTATTCACTACACTTACTAGCACACAAATTGGATATAACTTAACATAGACAGACAGATAGCACTTTCTTACATCTTCTTTACATGGATGATATTTAGATATATGCTCCCAAATGCACAAAACTAAGCAAACTCCTGAAGATTATACAGACTTTCTCTCATGATATCCAGATGGAATTTATCATAGATAAATGTAAAACATTGCACATTGAAAAAGGTGTTGTTGAGGATGATCCCTTCAAACTTGACAGTGGAGATTACATAACAATTATGAAGGAAGGAGAAACCTACAGATTTTTGAGGTTTCACCAGACCAAAGTAATTCGACATAAAAAATAAAAACAGAACTTACTAAACCATGTTGTAACAAACTGAAATCAGTACTAAAAAAACAAAGTCCAAAAACTTAATAAAAGCCATTAACATATGCTATTCTACTACTCACCTACTCATTTGATACCATTCAGTAGATCTTGAGTACCTCAACTGTAAAACCCAAACAATACTCACTAAGTATAATACACTGCACCATCCCGAATCAGCTAAGGAAAGGCTTATCCTATCACAACTGGAGGGTGGTAGGTCTTATTGACATTAAAATTCTTCTTCGGAAACAGATAGATTCACTACAAAGTTTCTTCCATACCAAACAATAATTATCATCACTATACTATACATTGTCCAGACTGATGGTAATTATACACCATTAAACCTAAGAAACACAAAGTATGAAGAATACAAATGAGCCTGTGAATACAGAACAACAAGCATGAATGCGAAAAACACTCCACAGTAGATACCCTGCTGATCTTGCACAGCCACATGTTAAAACAGAATCAAACTACAGGCTGAGAGATGGGAGTTTCTTTGGGGAAACAAGGCTTTATGATTGCAATAACCAATTCATTAGTACAAAGGCTTACTGGAAACACAATCACAGATACATTGGATGGCACATGCAGGAAATGTCATGCTGCAGAAGAAACTATACAGCATATTGCATGCAGATGGACACAAAAGTCTGGCACAGAAAGACTATTTATGTAGAAATAACCAGATAGCTAAAATAATTCACCAGTACATAGCAAAGAAATATTTACTAGCCACCACTAAAACATCGTATTATAAGTTTATTCCACAAACTATCCTTGAAAACACAACACACAAACTACAGTATATTTTGACAGAGCAATTATAACATATAAAACACATCGCAGTAACACCAGATATTATCCTCATTGACAAAGTGCACAAAACTACCTATATCATTGATGCTGCAACAAATACACATAATATACAAAACAAGTCGAAAGGTCCAATGCAAGCATTGGGGCATACTAAATTACAAATAAAAATAATAATATACTGAGTATTATATTGTAAAAATATAAAATAATTTATATTGTTAATTTAAATTAATCTAAATAATAGCTAGGGGTGCCCTAGTGGCCGTTTTTGGCATACTGTGACAAAGAAAATGCCCAGTTTTTCAGCTTTATATAGTAGTTAGCTATACAGAAAAATAAGTAAATATTCTGAACTCTCTCAAGAAGTAAAGTGCCTGTGGAAAATGAATGAAGTCCATACCATAACAATAGTTCTATCTGTCACAGGAGTTATCCCACATTTGTTACATAAAAGTATATAAAAGCCTGAAGACAACAGACATTCACTCAAATTTATATAGATTATTGCAAAAAAGTTATTATACATCTAAATATATAAAATTACTTGTTCTGACTGACTGAGTCACTGATTCATCATCGCCCAGAGCAAACTGCTGAACCTAGAGGTGAAATTTGGTACACAGTTAGGGTACATCTTGAAAACACACACTAAGAAGGGATTTTTTGAAATTCCCCCGCTGGGGAGAGGGAGAGCGAGAGCATTAAGGCTTAACCGGAAGAATGGCTTCTACTGTACTATTTTAGATGCTATTTTTTGTTTTCAACTACATTTAGTCTTCATTGAGTACTTAGGTGTATTAAATTGATAACATTTCAGACATTGTTATAAATATTTTTATATATATTTTGCTTTTTTAACCAAATGTTCCAATCATTTTATATTCGAATTTGTTATTGCATATTGGCTTGATTACAGAACGATTGGAAACATTCCAGAAAATTGATCAAATTGAAAATAGTTTGTTTGATTCTCAGCAGTAGGTGTTATATAACAATTACTATGATTGTTGAAATACTGAATATAAATGGGGTTTGCTTGCAAAACCCCTGCGGGCGAAGTCGTGGGTAACAGCTAGTTTCATATAAAGTGTCGTATTGTCAGAAAATTTCTCCAAACTGTTTATGGTTTTGTACTGGTCTGGTATCAATCCAAGAATGATACACAGTAAAAATAATAATTGTACAAACAAATTTTGATACTGGAAGTTTTCCACAAAAACAAGGAACATCAAGATTATGTAAAGCTTTAACTCTGGCAGGGAGTACAGAATTTGCATGTGACATATTTACTAGACATTATAATTATAAACACAACATTATTAGATGGCATTTGCACGTCCAAGCCCACTATGTTGTAAAAAGGTGTTGCTGAGGATGATCTCTTCAAACTTGACAGTGGAGATTACATAACAGTTATGAAGGAAGGAGAAATCTATAAAAAACATAGATACCATTTGAAGTTCTCACTTTGTTTTCTCTCCTGGAGATATAGATAATGTTATCTCATTAACAATTAAATGATAACTAAAAGCAAGATGCAAACACTTGTACTGAAGTAAAAACAATATAACCAACTGTTGGGAACCCGATCCAAATTATGGATTCTGTCCTGCTGGTTCATCACACAGAACTGGAATAACCAAATATTGTAACACAAAAAAACTTTAATCTTTAATCCCACTTTCAGACTCCACCACTTCACCACTCTTCCTCTCTCTACTGTCCTCCTACCTACTCTGACCATCCCTTTTCCTGCTTTTACTCCTTTCCTTTTTATGGCCCTTTGTCTAATTTCTTATTACCCTTTATAACTGTATGCAAATGAATTGCACATGGACCAACAAAACCACAATTGAGGATGAGGAGGTCCAGTATCACTACACTGACAAACACCAAGTACATTCTTACCTGGGTGTGCTTAACAATGACGATGCATTGACAGAGGATCGAATATGACTGGTTCTACAATTTTATAAAATTAACTTCTAACTTGAAACTTTTCTTATGCTTATACTGGTGTTATAACTTTATATTTTACAGTACAAAAACATATATTATAACTTAATGCTTATATGCATAAAGTTATAACATATGTTTTTGTACTGTAAAATATATCATGCACAAAATATAGTAACAACACACCTTTAAACTTGCACTTTGAGTACCTGGACATAGCTCATCACACAAATATCATAGGCACCATTAAGCAGTCATGGCCCTAAAGGCACTTCATTACATAATGATTTCTCAAATTTAGTTTTGGTTTTAGATGTGAAATATCTTGATAGCAGACAAATACAATCCATTCAAATCTTCATATTTTACATACGCGAATGATTTAACCTTACAATTGATTGTCGAGAAAAGTTTTCAAGAGTCATGATTCTGAAAAATATTGTAGAAAAGGTGTAGAACAAGGTGGAAAAAGAAAAAGAGAATAGAAGGGAAGAGAGACTAAAAGATCAGGAAAGAGGAAAGATGATAAGAGAATGTGTAAGATTATGAAAGAAATGCATGAAAGAGATTCAGATAACTTAGTATATGGAAAGAAGGATAATTGACAATAAGAAATGAGAGATTGTTTTAGATCTTGAATTCTATTAGGAGTGTATGCAATGAAGATAGAAAAAGTGAGAATAGAAACTTTTATTATATAAGGTCAAGGATTAGTATGTTAGAAATTACAATTGAATAATATTGGAATGATGTGAGAAGAAGACAACTAAGAAAATGCCTGATAAGAGAGGCACATCATGCTGATTCCAAATTCGGTTGGAAGCTTGCTAGATTACTGTATATTTAAGAGAATACAATAAGTACAGTGGGTGATCAGTTAACGAAGATAATCCATTCCAAGACCACCATGTTCGCTATCCAAATTGTTCATTAACCGATTATTGATTTACCATAGATTTTTGTGGGAATTTGATTAATTCATTCTGGAGACCCCAAAAAATAAATAAAAATTATATACTTTCTTATTATGTTTATTTACATGTAATAACAAACTAAAAGCAATCTCTCCATTTTTTCATGGATGGCACATCTTTGTTTCTCAGGTGCTATTTTCATTACTCCATTATCTGCTTGAGTCTTTTTGATTATATCTTTCTTAGCTAAGATTGTATCTACTGCAGACCTGTTGAAGTCATCTGCTTACAATATCAGACATCATCTGACCACTTTTTGCCTTGGCTATAATCTCTTGTTTAGTTTCTATAGTTAACACAGTTCTTGACACTCCACTCTTTTTAGGCTCCATAATATTAAGTTTTTTAAATAAAAAATTCAGAAAAGCACTTACAAAAATTCTGAGAACAGAAATTAACTAGTGCAAAGAAGGTTATATATACAACTGTTAAAGTCTCGTTCCATAAACAATGTATAGATTCCATTAAAAATACAGTTTTACAAATCTTAAATGCAGCATCACTTCTTTTATTTGTTCTGTCAGGTAATCGTTATCCAAACGTGTTTGTTGTCCGAACATAAAAATCTTTCACAAAATTGTTTGTTGTACGATTTGTTTGTAGTCTGAACTGTTCATTAACCGATCACCTACTGTATACATTTTTGTAGCAAGCTTAAATTATAAAGTGGTGAGCGAGCCGATGCCAACAAATTATTGGAAGTACGGAAAGCCATGACAACGGGAAACTGTTGTAAAAGCGAAGTTTTACAGACATGAAGTAAATAGGAAATCTGGCATATATGAATGGATAAGTTAAATTACTTAATGGGATGCGGAACTTAAAGAAAGCAAAAAAGAGACAATAAATTTAATATTAGATAATAAATTATATATAATATTTAGGGCAATTTTTAAAGATTTGAAGATGTCTGAAAATAAGTTTAATAAATGATACTGTACAAACTGGATAAAAATGTACAAAAGAACAATCAATTATTTATTGTGACATCATCACAATGGTGGGCTGCAATTTTTAATCAGATATTTTTTATTTATTTAATTTAAAATATATGCTCATCATCTCAAATTAGTAGTGTCTTTCCCTCGTACATAATACTTTTTCTGTTAGCAACAGAGTCATGCTGTCACCTAACTCCTTACAGAAGAAAATTTTGGAATTGAAATAACACGACTTGCTGTTTGCATCGGAAATTCATACACAATTAATTGGGGCTTCCCACCCCTAAGCTTTTTCTGTATCTGGTCTTATTTTTCATTTAACTAACTCTGTTCTCAAGATTAAGGACAGACACAAATGGGAATTTATAGATCTACAATTTTTTTCAAATTGTAGTCAAATAACAACCACCTTTACCTCATCTAGTAATAATAGGATAAAGGTTATTGTTTAACTGTTTTTTAATAAATTTTTTCTAATTAGAATATTTCTTGAGTTAAATCTTGAAAACATTTTGACAATTTGGAAGTAATTGACTTCTTGATTAAAGGTTTGGTGTATGTTAACAGGTATGACATGGGGTCAATTTTTCTACATGTAGAAGAATTCATAACTGTTTATTGTTGACTTCTAAAATATTAGTTTCAAGTATCTAATCGTTAATCATTTAAGGGATAATCTCCATCTTCAGTACTGTATTTTAAAAAATATGTCATATTCTATGTAAGTATAAACAATAAGCACTTAATCGTCACTTTTAAGAAATAAGCTTTTTAGAAAATTGATCAAAATTTTAATCTTAAACTTACAAGATACATTGATTTTAAAGTTCTTTTTTTGTACAATTGTAGCTTTTTACAATTTTTTTTAATATACTTCATAAGGGAGACACTTTGCTAAAACAAATTGATATACATATGAAATTATGTTTTTG
The DNA here is from genome assembly GCF_000671375.1 of Centruroides sculpturatus. NCBI lineage: Eukaryota > Metazoa > Arthropoda > Arachnida > Scorpiones > Buthidae > Centruroides > Centruroides sculpturatus. The sequence continues at coordinate 182,934 of NW_019385183.1, forward strand.
TGACATTAATGCCATCAATTTCATCAATTATAAAATATAAGGTGTGTTCAAAAATTTCCAGGAATGGATTAAAAAAAAGATGTGTTAGGATATAAAAAAATTTGTTTAATATCTATAAAAATTTTGCTTTCAATACACCTTTTCCAATGGTTTCTTTAATGTGGGAAATATATAGAAAATCGGCTCATTTTGGATAGGGCAAAATTTTCTTTGACTTGTCTTGTACAAGTACTTTCCACTAAAACCATTTTCCTTTTAAAATTTGGGAAAGAAAAAAGGCATTTAGGGAACTAGAGGAATAGAATGGCCTTGGAAGAATAGCAGTTCCGACCATGCAAGTTGAAAGTTTCATACAAGAGAATCTAACAATCTCAAAAAAAAAATTATTTTTTAAATGTTTCTTTGTATCATTTTCCTATTTGGAAAAGTATCTAAGCTCGAGTTTATTAGACTGCAATTTTGAAATTACAGACCTATATGTTTCTGCTGTCATTTGTACATCTGTGGCAGTATTAACTAGAACTCCTCAGCCTCCATACAAAAAATTTTGTGTTTCCTGATTTACAATTCTGCAAGAGAGAAGCAAAAAAATTTATGGGTCCCAAGGACCATATCTACATCATATATGTTTTTACAGAGGTACACAAATGATTTATATTTTCTTTTTAATTTAAAGTTTAAATATGTAAATCTAGTTTGTCGGTCTAAGGGCTTGGGGTTCCTAGATGGGATATATTGCATGTCTCTATTTATGCCGTTGTCTGTCCTTTGTTGATCTCGAGAGTGGAGTGAGTGAGATGAAATTCGAGACCAGATATGGAAAGCTTGAAGACCAGAGATCCCAATTAAGTATATGCAAACTTTCAGTTTGGACAAGTTATGTGATTTTTTTTTTTTTAATTAAGACAATTAAAAGTTGCTGCTTGGCATTGTGAAGATTTCACAATAAATACTTGCTCATTTTTGAAAAGAAAAATTTAAAGAAATTTATTTATTAACCTGTTTTTATTTTGATCCATTCCTGAAACCTCTTAAATTGTTTTGTAAGAATTATTACAAAAAAGAAATCTGTGAAATTTAATTCCAATGCCCACAAATTAAAATTAAAATTTAGTTTGTAACTTCTCGTAACACTACTATTCAGTAAAATAAAGATATAATCCTGAAATAATCCCCAATTATATATGAAGTTACAAGGAAGCATTATGAAGCTCTACATTAATTCTTGTCATGCCACTGTTTTTTATATTTGCTTTTTATTATTCAAAGAGACAAACCGAGATGAAATTTTCAAACTCTTGGTTAATATTAAATCTTATATTGATAATTTAAGGAAAACTTTTAGCCTCCAAGATTTGAATGAAAACAAGTAAATTTTATTATTTCACAATATGCTTTGGACAATTAAAAGTTAAAAAAATGTGTTTCTTTTTTTCCTCAAATGTTGTTGGAATTTTACATTTCGAGGGAAACCATTCAATTTTTTTATTTTAATTTTTCAAACATTATATGGATTAGTTGGTCTCCTGTTGCCATAAGATCCAATCCTATCCGGACTTTTTTGCCAGGTAATTTTGTGCCATTCGTCTTTCCCAGCCGATTCCCGTTATGATTAGTCGGCCGTAACAGACAATAACGGAGATTGTTTTATCGATCTGAAAGTCATGGTTAGTTAAAAAAGAAAGTCCAGTTTTGACGACAGAATTATAAATAATTTTTAAAAAGTTTAACGTGAAATTTTTATGTCTATTAGATTTTCTTGCTTTGTTTTATGCCAGTTTCTTATATCTAACAATAAGAACTGAAAGAAAAGAATTTTATTGAGGCAAAGAAAGCAAAAAGTTGATTATTTTATTGTTTTGTCTTTAGAATAAATAATCGGGTGCCACAATTCATTAACAACATTATTTCTCTAAATGTTTTTTTTTTTTTTTTTTTATTTTGAATCAACTTATATTAAGTTTTTTTTTAATTGAAACTTTTGGAAAATTCAGTTTTTGTTGTTTTGTTTTCAATTTGGAACATTAACTATTTTAAATGTGTTTTCTGAACATGAAATTTGCTTGGAGAACATTTACGAAATAAATTAGAAATATATAATTTTTTTAAAATTGGATTGTTTTACAAAATTTTTGTTGTTAGTAATAATTTAAATTGATTGTTTTTTTTTCTCTTTTCATGATTTTCATTTAAAACAAAATAAAATAGGTATTCGTTTGGTAAGTGTTAATTTTTGTTTTTCTTTTCTTATAAATGTGGTATATAGCAATAACATTGTTTTTTTAATGATTTCTTTTAGGGTGGGAATCGCAGCTTCTCGAAACGGGATTTCTGGCAATATTCTTCTGCCCCTTGTGGACGTGGAAGAGACTGCCCCGGAATACGCCACCATCTCCTATCGTCGTGTGGGGTTACAGGTGGCTTCTCTTCCGCATCATGATCGGAGCGGTAATTTGTTTATTATATTACTTAAACTCGACGACAGAGTCTAGTAATTTGAGAATAAAAATTCTCATCATAGTGTTTAATTATTAGTTAAACTATGGAACAATAATATATTCCTTTGTTTCATTCTATGATCTTAACTAGCTACGATGGTGTCCTTTGGAATTTATTTGTCCATATCTTTTCTCTAAACACTAAATTTGAACCCCATTCTTGTAGGGCTTAAATTTATAGTAGTGGCAATTTTTTTAGAGAATCTTATATATTCTCGACTACCTTAGTGTTCTAAATTAAATGCATTAAATCGGCGGCTAGCCAATTGTCGGCTATTTTTATAAAACACAAATTGGGAAATTCGGACTCTGATTGAATACAGATTATAACTTTTATTATTAATATAGTTAAATTTTTACATTATTTCAAGTATAATGATGTCTCCTTATCATTTCATCATTGAAAATTCAAACCAAAAATAGAGAAACGGAGATATTGATTATAAGATTTTCCCAATAAAAAAAAAAGTAGAATTATCTAAATTTATGATTTTGGCTTTTTTTTTTCCTCCTCGTTTAAATAGTGATCAGGAATGGTACAGGTGTATTCTCTGAGAGATTATGATTTAGAAACACAGTATAGTTTGTTTTGTAACATAAGCTTGTTCTTATTTACTCTGACTCATCATATTTGAGCTTTATACATTTTATATAATTTTTAAGGTTAAAAAATCGTCTGTGTATAATCATCATCATCTCTAGTTCATAATCTATGTATTTGTAACAAGTTTTTAAATTTTAGGATGGCATACAAAGTCTATATTTTGTTCAATTATTTAAAATGTTAGAAGTTATTCAAGTTAGATATTTCTCAAAAACGCTGCCTCGCTTAATGCTGATTCGATATAATGCAGTCTGCTCAAAGCCTTTAAAAAAGCTCAACATTTACGGCGATTTAAATTATCACAGCATTTCATCGATTCATATATAATACGATTATTTACGAACACAAACCAATCAGAAAAAGGTGGCAAAATTGTATAAACCAAACCTTATTTTTCAATATTTTTAGTAAAAATAATGAAAATAAATTTGTTAATATCTTTACAGGTTTGGTATAACTTGGGACAGTTTGAATACCACCAATTTAAACAAACAAAATAATGTCTCCAAACATTTCAAAATAATATTGTGTGTGTTACGAATATATTATATTATTCAAAATTACGAAAACAAAGCTGGAATACCACTATGTAAAAATGTCTTTATCCAGCAGAAATATTTTCAATGAAAGATGTTATTCATTTTTTAAAGAACTCACTTTTTTGAATCACATGCATTTGAACAGTTATAAACTATTTAGAATAGCATATATAAAATACAAAATTTGAATATCTTACATTTACTATATAAAAACTGTATATTCAAGTCTAAATAGTTTTAAAAGTTTGAATGTGCAGAACACAAAAATGAGTTGTTAAATAAATTGAAACATTAAAAAATTGCCAGTGAATAAAGCTATTTTTGTTCATTTTCAGATTAAAGTCAATAAAGTTTAAAAAAATACATAACTCTAAAAAAATATGACCTGAACATACTGTGGTAACCACATTTCATTTAATAATAATTGAAAGTTTGGCAAATGTACCAAAATACAATATCAGTTTAATAGAATGAAATGTTAATTTCTTTTATAGAAAAAGCACCTTAATAGTTTTTAATTAAATTCTTTCTATCTTTAATATGTATGAGGGTAGTTCAACTTCTGTCTGAAATTTCAGTAATATTACATATTCCAATTTATTTCTTTTTCTAGGTTCTTCTAGGTATTTCTTCCTCCTTTATACTGACTTCTCTTGTCATTTTGGCAACAATGCTATGTCTATGGAATAGAAAAGTCTTTCTTTTAATAGGGTTGGAGCTTGGCCGTGTGCACGGTAGAGGTCGATGGACTCTGTCGGGCAATTGGATCGCCCGACCTACGGTTCTGATTTGTTGCCTCGTGATTATCAGTCGTTCGGCCGTTTGAAGGATGCCTCGGATAGCACTGTTTCCCAAAACAATGATGTATGTGTGTGTAGGGAAAGTATCTAAAGAAATAAAATTGGAAATTTTAGCAGGACCCGAGCACAATCCCAATTTATCAGATCGACATTCTTTGTACATATTTTAAGATGCTTGGTTTTCACCCAAATTTATTATATGGAATATCTATTGAAGATTTTCTGTAATGCAGTTTTAATCATTTTAAAGGCATTGCCAAATGAGCTGATGCTCTCCTTTTTGAAATATGTCTTGATAGGAAGTTCCAAACATTCTAACTCCAGAGGAATCAAATCATCTTGATATATTAAATTTAAAATCCTATATATCATTTTGTCCAACAATGTTCATTACAGTCTGAAAAGCTTTGCTTACTAAAGCAAATATGTTAAACACTTCAGTTTTGCTTCTCTGGCTGTACTGCTGTATGTCATCATACTACAGCTCCGAATTTATCTGATACATCTCCAATTTTCAGAATTTCTTGTATAAATTGGGACTATGTAACACACACAGTTTCATTGCCATTACTGAAATTCCAGACAGACATTGAACCACCTTTTGTATACTAAAGGTAATTTTGAGCTTTCTGTAGTATTTTAAGACTGGATAAAAAATAAAGCATTGTTTTAATTTCAAAATCACATTTAATTAATTATTGATCTTTATTTAGTTAGGTACCAATAATGTTATTTTTCTTGTTGCTTTTTTAGGGTCTGATCAAGATTCGAGGCGACAGATGTTGGCTGAATCTAACTTGCATGAACTATCATTACGAGGTATAAATTTATATATAACACAGGTCAACAGTGGTTTTGGTGCCCAGATATTTTGAGTTGATTTCATATGAATTTGATGTCCTGAATTCAAATATGGCATTAGTTTTTGCTTAGGAGCTCTAATTTTTAAGATATAGCATTTTAGCGAAATATACATTTCAATATCTTAAGTTACATCCATGGATCAAGTAAAAAAACTAAACACGGAATTTTTATTATTATATTATGCAAATATTATTCTATACAAAGATAGAGGAAAAAGTCATCAATAAAACTAAACAGTTACACATTGAGGAAGCTTCTTTTCTGTGACTTTCATGAATGTATTTTGGAGCAATCCCTTTTTAAACTCCAGCAGTAATCTGCCATCATATGCGTATCCCATCTTCCTTGGTAGCAGTCCTCCATAGTTTTAATATCCTGGTGAAATCTTTCACCTTGTTCTTCACTGGTGTCTCCTAAATTTTCAGGAAAACG
>NW_019385183.1:191786-193022 GCF_000671375.1 Centruroides sculpturatus
CGATTTCTGATGTTATTTTTCTGCGAAAACTTTGCTGAACTTTGGAGACATCATTAATATAAATAATTTTTATCGCCGTTGAATAAGAAATGTTTCTTTCACAAGAAATGTATAAAATTACAGTGCTGTATTAGACTTACGGTACCTAATTTACATACTGTACAGACGATAGCTCGCCTAAACTGTCCGTAGCGTGACGCTAGACGGCGGAAAGTATATATATAATTAAAATAAAATTACAATAAATTAAGTTAATATATAATTATATTTACAGTACCTAATTTATATATAATTTATATATAATACTGTACAGACGATAGTAATCTCTCCGTAGTGTGGCACTACGGACGGCGGGAAAGTAGTTTGGCTGCCCGATGACGTTTTACGTAATTATAGGAGTTTTTACGGATACCATCGCAATTTTTTCGCAGTTTTATAGGAATCGTAATTATAGGGACTGTAATTATAGGGGGGTCGACTGTAGTTCCTGCCGTCTTCATAAGCAACGTAGCTGCAACCAATGTTATCATTCATTTTAGATCCATCATCGGCTCGATCTTGGCCAGGTGTGGGGGGATGTCTTTCGCCTGGAGTAGGTCCCAGGGCACGGAATGTTGCTGTAGCAGTAGGGTCTTGCGATGGCACTTGAGTAGATGAATCCATCGTTAGTTTGAATGTCAAGGCCCCACCTGGCATGGTGCAGCTTGACATTATTGGTGATGGCAAGAAAACCTCCCATTGATTTGACCAAGATTTGCAGGCTGTGATTGGAGGCTGTACAATATACTTTGGTAAGAAGTAACAACCCCTTCCTTTGTGAAGAGATAAGTTTTGTTTTTGCATGCACTTTGCGTGCAGCCCACCCCCAACTGCCACAAGCATATGTTATCATTGGGACATAAATGTGGTCATAGATGGCAACTCATGAGTTTGCTGGAGAGCCCCCAGTTATTTCTTGCAACCTGCCATAAGGCTTGCATAATCTAAATACAGTAGATCCCCCTATAAGACTGTAGATACGTTCCGTTCTTTATGAATCAATTTTGTAGGAATCATAGTTTACGGACTACGGCTGTTTGAAAGGTTTTCTTTCATAAAATTAATCGATTCTAGACTAATTCGACTCAACATTTCCAAAATACGTATATTTTTTTGAAAATAATCCGTATAAACTACGTTATAAACAAAAAATTGTAGGATTGCTTACCGAGTGTGTACCGTTCGACTACGCCCGTT
>NW_019385183.1:200795-257357 GCF_000671375.1 Centruroides sculpturatus
GGGAAATTTTAGTTTTGTGGCTGCCGAAGCACATTGAATGCTTGTGGAGGCTTATGGAGACAGAGCTTTATCGGAAACCACGTGCAGAGATTGGTTTCGTCAGTTCAAAGATGGAAATTTTTACCCGAGCGACAAGAAGCGTGAAAATCGGCCCACTCAACTGGGAGGTGCTACCCCATCCCGCATATATTCACCAGACCTGGCCCCTTCTGACTATCACCTCTTTTCATCGATGGGCCACACGCTTGCTGAGCGGCACTTCGATTCTTACGAAGACGTCCGAAAATGGCTTGATGAGTGGTTTGCCTCGAAAGAGAAGAAATTTTTTTGGCATGGTATCCACACATTGCCCGTGAGATGGAACAAATGTGTCACTAATGAGGGAAAGTACTTTGAATAAATTTCTTCTAAGAAGAAACGTGTGTTTTTCTGACTAAAAAACAGCGGATTTAAGCTTATACACCTATGTATATTTTCACATTAGATAGAACAAAACAATTTAAATTTTATAAAATAAAATAGCAAATGATTTATGATTAAAAGGAAAGAGACAGAGTAAAAAATTTCATTGATATAAGAATCAATTTAAACTATAGAATCAACTTATTATGATCATCTGTATTTGTAACGATAACTGAATGCTAATTTTAAGCAGGTTAAATCTGTGAGCCTTGCAATCAATACAAGTTCTGGTTTTATTGGCTGACATTTTAAAACAGTCATAAGTCTTTGTGTTTTTTTAAAGTTAGCTATTTTATAAATTATAAAATTATTGTGGATGACCCATGGGTTTTAAAGAAATTTGAGACAATGTGAGTTATGTGCTGATTTTAAACTGCAACTATGAAATCATTAGACAGCTTCTACTTTGTTTAAAATTAATTAAAGTCACTAAGAACATCTTTAGAAAACACAAAAAGTCCTCAACTTAATATGCAATAATCAATATACTTAATTATCAGTTTTCAAGTAGGAATATTTATTGGAAATTTATCTTCTATCTACTAAATAACCATAAATTTCTCTCTAAAGTGACATTAAGACACTTGATGCATTAATTTTCATCCTAATAAACTATCCATACAAAGTGAATTTTGACAGTTAAAATTAATTATGTACTATACATTTAAAATAAAAGCCCTAGCTGGACTGTGCGATGATTTGTTTTGTTTACATGTAACAAAATCAAAACTAAGACGATGTCACAATTTTGATTTATTTGTTTCATTTCTTAAACTCTGTAGGATAGAAATTTGTTTTGTATTAATTGAAGTAACATTTGCATAGAATTTAAATTATTATTAAATAACGTTTAGTTAGAAAGAATTATAAAAAAAAATTAATTGTACTATTGCTTTCTAAATAATAATTGGATGAACTCTGCATTTCTACCAGATGGTCTGACCGTTAGAATTCTTCAAGTCTCTAACATATAATGAAGCACATTTTTAGAGTGAGTTTGGCAGCAAACTTCTTTTTAATTTAATCGGCTTCATTTCTGTTTTATTTATCTAATAATAATGTTTAAACTAAAAAATAATTAAATAGAAAATAATTTTAAGCATAATTTATATGGAGAGCGAATTGCGACAAAAAATCGAAACAGGAATGACTATTACGGCAAAATGTCCTTTCTGGCAGTTTTGATTGCATTTTAACACGTTAAATTTTTCCATTAGCAAAAAATATTTGCCACTGATTAGAATTATGAATTTCTGGAGATAAGAAAGAAAGAAATTTAAAGACAGCAGCTAACAAGAATGTATATTCTTTTAATTATTATTATTAATTCTGAAAAATAAATGAAGGAACACAAAAAACAATTTATCTGCTGCCATCATCATTTTAATCACATTTCCTACAGTTTGCTTATGATTGCTATTTTGTGAAATAGAAATCAAATTTGTTACGCAAAAAAATTATTTTTCACATTCTACTTTCTTTAGCAAACATAGTCGTATACTAAATAAGCTTAAAAGTCGAGCGATTGACTCTTGACTTGTGTTGTTGCAAATATTAAATGGAAAATTACATGGAAAATTACTTTAATTTGCATATACAGTAGAGCCTCAATTACACGACCCCCGATTAACTGACACCTCGGTTAACCGACCATCCTGGTCGGCAAATTTCAAATGTCCGCTAGTGATGTGGCGCTACAATATTTGGCTATGTCTTGGTTACTTTAATATTATTTTTACGTGTTTTAGCTGGTAACACTCATTCGACCATGAAAGGGAGCCAGTATTTAAACGAGGCTTAATTTTCTAATTTTTAACGATACAATAACGACGATTATTATTTTTAAAAAAAGTTTGATAGGCTTAAAATCGATGTAAATTCAACGCGAAGTAGGTTAATAGCACTATACTAATATACTAATTACATGGGATATAATAATATACTACACTAATAATGGATTTTTTCATACTTTTCGGTTATCCGGCTTTTCAATTATCCGACCAACCCCAGTCCCCAATTGAGTCAGATAATCGAGGCTCTACTGTAATAATATGCAAATTAAAGTAGTTTTCTGTTTTTATCTTAATATTTGTAAATATTATTTGATATACTGTATAAAATAGAAATTAAAAGGAACAACAAAAAATTTTATCTTCAATACAAGAAATTTAGGAGGGTCTCTCTCTCTCTCTGTATTACAATTTTTGTTTCACTTATTTTATAATTATATCTAGAAAGAGATGAAGTAGAAAAACGTTTTAATGTTAAATTTTTCAAGAAATGTTATTGTCTTCCTGGCTATTTACTAGTTTTATTAATGTTAAATTATTATTTGTACATGTTTATGATTTTAGCTATTGCCGACAGAAAATTTTTTAACATATTTACGTAATTGAGACGGACAAAAGCCTACGTACAATAATAGGTGGACTCTGCCGTAAGATCGTTTGTTCCCGAGGTGCAAAAAGGACGAAAGATGACAAAGCCCTGTATTTTCTTCCGTAACCTCTCACAAGAAAAATCTCCCAAAATAATTTTTATAATTTTTAAATATTTTAATGTTTCAAGTGGTACTTTATAAACTACACGGCGTAGGTGTCATGCTGTCGAAAGCTACTCGGTAGACACACGTCACAAAAGATCAGAGTACTGCAATTTCGTGCATATAATCTATATGCTATCTGATTTAAAAGACTATTTAAAAGTAGTGAGGGTCGTTCAACAGGATGGGCTAGAAGCTAGTCTTAAATTGCAATTACAACTGTAAACCCTATGCCTACCAGAGCAAGGGCTACTCCGGTGGGCATAGGGTGTATGGTAGGATGCTTATGCAAAGGTTTATGTTCCAGCAATTTTCTGTAGATTATACTCACGAAAACACAGTAATAGTAATTCACCCAGTGTTGTATACCTGTTTGTCTTTTACTTGCAATACCATCTTTAACAACAGCTAGTGTATAATTAAATTAAAAAATGGCCTTGATCATTTGAAGCTTTTCTGAATGACCTTGAGGCAAAGCTCCTGGTGGTTTCACCACTTTTTTCTGTTTTGATGGTGTTCGGCTGCTGCTTTTTCTGGTATTTTTAACTAATCAAAATATGTTTTGTCTGGTTAAATGGAATAAGTTATATCTTGAGATGCTCTGGGTTTGTAATTTAAATTATGCCATTATGAAGTTTACCAATTTTGGTATGGCAGTTAGTGTGCCAATAGCCAAATTACTTTTCATTATTTTAGTGAATTTGCATATATTTTTTACATGGCATTATTTTACAAGTTCAAGAAGATAAAAAATATATTTAAAATTTCTTAAAGTTGGACAGGTCAAATACCTAAAGAGATAAAGGCAGTTGCTCTGGGATATATGAATTTAAGAATAAATTGACTGAAATTTTCAGATGTGAACATGGCCTGTTACAGGGATATCAAATCTTTAAGGTTTTGAAATGCTATTTTCAAAACTTCAAAGTTTTAATGCCGACATTTTTTGCCATAGTAATTTATTGTTATTAAAAACAAACAAATTTGGTCTATTATGAATTGATTAAATGACTATAAAGTTAAATTCATAAATACAAACCAGAAATTTTAGGAACAAGCTTTATCCAGATTCAATTTAGAATTTCAAATCTGTTTGATTATTAAACACGTTTTGGGATTTTCTTTGAAATAAAAATTTAAAGTACGCAAAATGTTAAAAAGACAAGGAGACAATCTATTCTCTACTTTTGTTAAAATGTTACTGCAAATCAAAAAAATCCTTTCACTATTGGTTGATGTTGATGTAAAGTTTCTCTACATTTTCACTACATTTGCCTGCATTGTATTGAAACATTCTAATGAAAATAGTTACAGAATTTTATTTTAATTTGCTCAAACATGCACAACCTTGAATAGCAGCAAAAAGGTTTATTTAATTGATGATCTTTTTAATGATCTTCCACATATGGAACATAGAACACACATTTAGACACATTTGGTGTTTTAAGAACAAATTTTTATAATATGCTGCATTGCTGTTGTGTGTGCAAAAAGGCTAAAAAAAGAGTGCGCGGTGTATTATGTTCAATAGACCTCAGACATGAATTTCCAAGCATCCAATATCACGCTTAGGTCCTTGTAGTTAACAGAGTCCTCTTATAAATTTATTTATAGATTTCAAGGCCTCAACATGTATGTACTGTAGCAAGTTTTCAAATTATTAGTAATTTGCTATAGTTAAATTCAGCTGGCGAAATGTAGTAATAATCATTCCGATAACAATAAATACAACATGGGGCAATCGAACGAAAAGTTAGAATTGGATTTGATGACCCCTGTTGGGAGTTTTAAATTTTGATCATTTGCATGCTAGACTCAAGGCTCTAGCAAGCAAATGTTCAAAATTTGTGTTTTTTGTGGTTTATAACGAGATGGCAGGCCAGCTCACGCATCCACTGGGTCTACTTCCTTAAGGCTTGAAACTTTGATCGCCCGGCACGAGATTGTTTGCGTATCCATACAATTTATTAAACACACTGTTTTACATATTTATGAAGTACAATTAGAATTTGAAATAATTACTTGTTGAAATTAAATAGAAATTAACTAGAATTAGATAAAACATTTGTATAAGTTGGGACTGCCCATATTGTTTGATGACAACTGTTAAGATTACTATTATTATTTTTCCTAAATGTAATTTATATTCAGACAAATGCTTGGCACTTTGCCATTCAATTAAATCTTTGTAGTTGTTTATTGTCAGAGTGAGACGAAGCTGAGCGACGACTAACACTTAACTTCATGCATCCCTTGTCAACATTATAACTCTAGAATGAGTTGTCCGATCTTGATGAAATTTTCTAGGACGACTCAGCATTTCTCAAGGATGAACTGATTAAAATTTCAACTCTCAAAAATGATCCATTTTTGTAGAACTGGAGCTAGGGGTCAAAACAAAGGTCACATTTTTCTTCAGTATTATAGGTCAAAATGAGCTGACTAAGGCTATGTATGACCTACGTGGCAGCGTCTATTTATCGAGCCTATTTATCCAGAGATGAACTTGATCAGTTCCAAACGGCAGTAGAGCAATATCCAACAAACGAGCAAGTTAAACAAAGCAACGAGGACTACTTGCAGTCAACTGGGTAGCTGTTGCTTATATAACATCTGAAAATACGCCACATATTGTCCTGCCTTCATCCAAAGATGACTCAGCTCTTGGTCTCTCCAAGTATTTGAATCTCTCAGTTAATGCCAAAATCATGCTGAGAGTCAACTTATGGGTGCAAGGTCATATCGCTACATTATATGCTTCTAATTCTCACCCTCCAGCTCTTCCTCTGTTTATTTTAGTGGAATTCGATAGCTATCGAGGACCTTTCATCTATTGTAATCTGTTTCCAATAATCCCCATAACACGCTCTTTGAACGATGCAGTATATTGCAATTTCGTAGACAGTTTCTCTTTACTTTAGCATACTCGATGACTATACATAATTCACAGGGATTAACTCTTCCAAAAATCGAAATAGCTATCTCTTTTTACCTATATCTATCGGTCTTACCTATGTTGCATTCAGTCAAGTGAAAAAAATAACTGACACAGTATTTTTAATTAAACAGTTACAGATTGACTCGTAGCGATCTTTATTGTAAGTCCAAGGCTCATAGTGATAGACAGAATTTCATGATATGTTGGCATAGCAATTAATTAAGAATTCCAATACACTAAAGTCACTTGCAAGCATTTCTGCACTCCTAACTATTAAATAACAATCCTAAATAGATAGGAATCTGTTTGATATAGTGATTCCTATTATATACATGTAGATAGTTTATCAGTTACATCATAAACTTTGCATCCAAATACTTGAAATTGTTATCAATTTGGTAAAATTTAAATAGCTTAAGCACACAAGACATGCAATATGCTGCCATTTTTCAATTCAATTAGACTTAAAGTAAAAAAATTTTCTTTGGCTTTCATGGTATTCTTTGTATAATATTATGCAACTAAAAATAAAGGTGTGAGGCACTCACATATAGAAATATTCTTAGTTATACTTGCGAGAAGCCGATAAAAAATTATAGCAAGTGCCCTGCACTTTTAATTTTGATCACTTAATACCAAGAATACCACAAAAACAATGAAAATTTATATTTTACTTTTTAGTGCATTTATCTGAATAATAAGCATTTCTTTAAAATCTTTTTAATATTTATTTTCTATCTTATTTTAGTTTTATTTGTGTAACACTGAATTATCAAAATTCTTATTATTTTAGCATCTAATTGGGAAATGGATAAAAAATTGAGTTACAAGATTTTACGTAGGCGATATGACTAAAAAAGGGGCAATAATTTGCCTTATGTGTAGCACCATCTCGTCAGTGTTTTACAAATTTTAAATATTCATTAATTTTATGCCAATTGCCAGAATTGTTTGCAAACTGTAAAAAAAATATATATCATTGTCGGGAATATTACGTATGCAAAGTTTCATCTAGGTTGGAAATTGGGAAGCAGGTGAAAATTGAGTTACGTTATCTGGACAGACAATAGAGTAAGTTAATAAAAAGCATATAAAAAATGTCAAAATTCTCATAATTTACCTTCCTCTAACTGAATATCTATGACAAAAATTCTGTTCGGCAGCAAGACCAAACTCTTAAAAGGAGTTTTTTCACGTTATTTGGCTGTAGGGTGAGACTTGGTAACAAGCTAAAAAATATATATTCATTCCTAGTTCTTGCTTGGAAAGCAGAAATTCATAAATCATTTTTTTCATAGACATCTTACAGATGTGTTGTGGTCCTAACAATTTTTTTGTATACAAATTAAATCAAAAATCAAAGGCATCAACAATAATTTTAAAAGCCTTTCATTGATAAATAAATCAAGCAGATTCTTAATAATAACTTAAAAAAGGAATTTATTTATATACAGTCGACCCCCCCATAAAACTGTTGATAATTCTGTTTTATATGAATTCCATGTTGTACGAGTCACTTAGATTTTACAAATACGTGTGCAGGGCTGTGAATGGCTCACATATTTGTAAAATCTAAGTGACTCGTACAACATGGAATTCTTATAAAATGGAATTATCAACAGTGTTATAGGGGAGTTGACTGTACATCAAAATATACAAAAAGATATCCTTGCCACCAATATTCAATTAAATACAGTGTGACATATTTAACAGTTTTTCCATTTCGTGGTTACTTATGATTTCTTTTTCTCGACTGCAGTCTCAGTATTGTTACTACTTTTCAATACATTGAAACAGGATAAATTTTCACTGTTTCCAAAACTGGTTGTAAGGAGCAAAAACACACAAATATACTCAAAACCAGTAAAAGGATCAAAGATATTTACTAATACAAATAACACACCATCAGGCTATAATTTGGCAATAATAATAATAATTATTATTGCTGTTGGTAGATTGTGCTAAGTAGATATCAATGCCTAGTACTACACTTGTGTCCAAAATTAAAGCAACAAACACAAAACCTGTGTATAATAAATACAATGAAATAAAGCTACTTCATTATTGAAAACAATGTTTTTAATTAATTGATTTTACATACATACATACATACATACATACATACATACATACATACATACATACAGTATACCTTAAGTGATTAATAATTAGCAATTATATATGTATGTACAGTAGAACCTCGATTATCCGGACCTCTATTATCCGGATTTTCGATTATCCGGATTGTTCAAAATAAACAAAAATTTTACGAGTTTGCTGATTTGCACTTGGCGAATTAAGACACTGTTTATGTACGTGATGGAATGCATAACATTTTTTTGTTTCAACAACGTCTCACCCGGCACAGTGGTCGTAAACTCTTAAATATATTTTGCGTCGTAATAAAAATATAATTTGACATACGTATTTATAAATNCTGTAATTTATTATTATTATTATTATTATTATTATTATTGCCAAATTATAGCAGTAGATGGTGTGTTATTGCAATGTATCGGGTTTACTAAAGTTGTTTATACCAATACAAATGTTTATGTCCATTTGTGAGGAATATCTCTATCCATTATGACAAACCCAATGAACAGAACAATGCTAAGAAATCAAACATGTTTAAATACAAAGATTTGAAGTCATTTAAATCTTGTACATGCACATCTGTGTGGAGTTACCAAGTTAAATATACAAAATTATAATTTTTAATTTTAAAACTTAAAATTCCCATAGGCTAAAGTGGCCGACATCAGGATTGCCTGTAAGAGGAGTTTGACAATCTTTACATTGATTTAGAAATAATAATCCAGAGGAGGAGATTTTGCCCTGGGTATACATGCTATTTTGTTATGTGATACTCACATGGACCATTCGGATCAGACTAAAGGAATGTCAACATGTCTTTGTTAAGAAGCTGTATGACATGACACTAGCAGCATATTCTTTGGATGGTGACGTGAGGGTCAATTTCAAGGGCATGTGTATATTATGCCAGACCTCAGATCTCTTGCATTGAGATTTGGAAGCCATCAAAACTTACAAGGCCATTGGAAACACCTAGGACATTGGTCTCTCTAAAGTCGGCTGGAGGTCAGTCAACTTTAGAGAGACCAATGTGCTTTCTATAGCATGGAGGGCATACTATGGACTCGCCTCGGATTTCCATTCTCTGTATTTATTATTGTCCTCTGGCCTATAGGCATTTTAAGTTGTTAATTTTTAATTTTGTATATTTAGCATGGTAACATTGTATCAACATGCACATACAAGATTTAAACTACTTCAGATATTTATATTTGAATGTGTTCAATTACTTAATGTTGTTATGTTCAGTGTTCATTATGACAAATCTGATGAAAACATTCATATCAGTAAATATTTTTAATCCTTTTACTGGTTCTGGGTATAGTTGCATTTCAGGATAAATTTAAGACATGCACATCTTCACTATCATATTATTCAAAAAGAACAATATTTACAAACTCCATTAACAGCAGGCTGAAAACAACACACATTAATAATGGCAACATCAGATGAGAATAAATCAGCACTGCTACTTGTTTGCTTGAACAAAATACACACAACACAGCATCATTATGCTTGAAATTTGAAACAGTTTTTTTCAAATTACTGTAATAAAAATCTGTCAAAGCCCTTTATGAAAAATATAGCTAAGGCTATCTTTTTGATAGAAAACAACTCGACAAACAATGCAGTTCTCATTTTCATCTAATGAATAGTAGTAATCAGAAACTATTATTATTAAACCATATTTATTTTGTAGCTACATTATTAGCTTTTTACATCTTTTATACGTTATGATTATACTGTATATAATAAGTTTTGCTTTAATAAATAAATTGCATTGCACAATGAAAAGTATACTAAAGCACTATAACAAACAATATTTTAAATTATGATATTGTATGCAAGAGATTAATCATATTGCATGTGCAGTTTGTATTTGTTATTTTTAACTAAAATTAACTTCGTATTCTAGCATTACAAAAGTAAGAACAGAAGTGATAATCGAAGGAACATACGATCACGATCCTTCAAGTCCGACGGCACGGTGGGAAGAGTATGAATTCAAATGCAAACCTGGAAATACGACAAAAACACCCTGTCTTATTTCACCGTATCACTACCGGCTCGACTGGCTCATGTGGTTTGCCGCTTTTCAGGTGAGTTAATGATTAAATAAGAATTTTTTGAAATAATTTGGTTACTACGGTCGAGTCCCGCAAACTCAATTTAATGTGGACCAAGAAGGTGACGAGTTACCAAAAATTATGAGTTTTATGGACTATGGAGTGAGTTATTCACAACTCATACAATGTTACTGCAAATTAACCTATTAAAATCTTTTAACACATTTGGAATGAAAGAAAACCTGCTTACTGTACTACAAAAGATGTGAAAACTTACACTAAATTAATGAATTTATTTAATGTATAGCAGCCATAGCAATGACACCTTTTTGAAAATTCTGCTATTTAGCCTAGTATTGCATGTGCAAATTCATATACGTATTAACTACATACCAACAGAGAGCATTTCTATTTGTAATTAAATTTTAATTAAAAAATACTGTATTGGCTATTCAGTTGCTACTTTCAAGTTAGTGATGTTCACATGGTGGCATTTTGGAAAAAGGGTTATATTCTCTATTAATGCTGGCGAAGCACTATAACTTATGTGATCCTAGTGTTAAGTTAGAGATAAAACAAAAATACATGTAATCTAAGTTTTGAGTGACAAGTTGAGTTAATGACAGTCAAGTTTCTGGGACTCTACTGTATCATCATTATTAAAAATCAAAAATTTTCAAACTTCTCATTCTTGTAAAAAATATTTATTTTTTCTCTTAATTTCAGAATTATCAGTATAATCCCTGGCTTATACATCTTGCAGTTAAACTGCTTGAAAATGACGACACTGTTATGTCATTAATAAGTTTTAATCCTTTTGAAGGAAGGAAACCTCCAAAGTAAATATTATTTATATAAATATACTAAAAATGATTAAAATATCAATTTTATAATTTTGATTAGGAATTTAAATAATATAAAATATGAAAAATATGTTTTTTCAGGTTCATACGTGCAGAACATTATCATTACACATATACGAAAATTGGTAGCGAGGAGGCTAAAAATGGCCACTGGTGGAAGCGAAAACATGTGGCAAACTATTTACCACCGGTTTCTCTCGGCACCCTAAGCCCGGTCGTAAAAAGATTTGGCTGGAAATCGAGGTAGAGACCAAATATTCACATTGGTACGGTAAATGAATGTACACTGAGAAAAAATTATTACACATTTGAAATTTTTTTTATATCAGGTAACAGAATCTTCACCACTTTCGTTGCTCATGGTTTATCACAGTTATCGTTAGTTTTTTGCTTGTTTGTGCCTATAATATAGTTATTTTAATTGCAAAATAATTTAAAATAACTATTTATGTAATAAACAAAACTTCAGATTAATTCTGCTTGATAAGGATGGTGATTGTTATTTTAAAGTGTGTTGTTCCAGAATTAGCAAGGTTATCACAGTTTCTATTATAACATCATGCCAAAACATTTCTAAGGAAACTAAAAGAGATATTTTTAAGCTTTTTATTCTTGCTCTCATCATATGTATATAACACAACAGAAAAGGTTTTAAATTATATAGATCACCAAAAAACACCAATGATCTCTCCTGCATTCTCATAGCTTGCAGGACTAAAAACTGAATCTTTCAGAATGATGCTTTAGTGCTTCCTACTGGTAGACTGCTAGCCAAGTGCAAGTTTTCCAAACTGTCCAGTCATTTTGTTTGGCATTCTCCCACATAATTTATTATTGAAAACAAATACAAGAATTGCCTTACTCAATGTTGTCTGGAACATGCATCAAATTATAGCACCCGATTTTGCAACAGTTAGAAAGTGTAATTTCCCTGTGTGTGTAAAGAATAGCTTGATTAATTTAGTATTGTATGCTGTTCTATTTATTTTCTGCCTCTGTCTCTACAAGGTAAACAACCAACAACTCTCCTTAAACTGACAAAAAGAGAGGGGGTATAACAGTCGAGTGTTCCCGAATGTGGAATTTGCGGGCATACTACCCACAAATTCCACGTTCAGATCTTTCTACAATTTAGTCAAGTAGGACTGCTATAGTAGAATACAGGATAACCTTTGTAATTCTGGAACAACTGATTTTTTTTTTAATTTTTAAATTTATTGATCTATTGAAATAATCTTTTGCAGAACTGACTTGTGATGATAATTGGTGCTTAAAAAAGAAAGTAAAATACAGTATTGTTCTAGAAATGTGATGATATTAAAAATTGTTTCTTACTTTTTATAAAACAAATGGAAAATTTAAATTATGTAATCTTGCATTATCCTGATTTCCCACAAACATTTAACTTAAGTTTATACTGCAACAAATAAAAATTATTACTAACTAGTCAAATATCTTTAAAATATTTTAATGTACTTTACAAAACTACATTGTTGCTTAGTTTTATATCTGTATAATAATCTATAAATAAATTTTACTTATGGAATTTTATTTATATGACTGTTTCATTATATAATAATCTTCAGGGTGATTTTTAATTCTAATTGTATAACTGCTTGTACACAGTATATAAACAGTTTCTTGTCCTAATAAGTCAATGCCAATGTCCATGCGGCTGGCCTCTAGAGTTGCGGCTCTATGTCACTGCTCTGTATTGGAGACAAGATTATTCATAAAAAGAAAACAGGCATTTGGCCATGATGATGCAAGTCTTTTATAAAAAGTGACAATATCATAAAATTCCAATGAAGCACAGTACTATTTTGATAATTTAAGAAAATAAAATACAGGTAATTAAGGAAACTAAACAGAAACTAATGGAGAAACATTTTTGATCCTTATTCAGACCAACTTCAGCTTACAGTAATGTTTGTGTGTAAATTTTGAAATGTTCAGAAACACTGCAAGTAGCTGCCATTTATTTTGAATGTTACTGTGAACTTAAGTTAGTTCAAATAGAAGTCTGAAACTCTTAATTTATCATTTGGTTTCCTTAAGAGAATCTTTGGTAAAAGATTTCTTTTAGTTAAAAAAAAAAAAAAGTAATTCATTAGCAGAATCAATGCTTATAAACTTTACATTAATAATATCATTGGCCATTGTATATTGAGAAATGTTATAATTCTACTTCAGTTCTTTCAAATATATGGAAAATATAATTTTATCTACACTGGTCAAACAGAAGTTAATGGTTCATATTATTTGTGAAGAAATACAAATTAATTTAATGAACTGTATAGAGTAATAATTAATGATAAATGATGTTGACATCAGCATTCCAATTTTATTGCTCTTTTAATACATCTATGCAATTGTTGTTGCCTGTCTGTCTGTTTTTAAATCTACACAACAAAAAAATCAAAAATGTAATTAAAAATTAAATTTAGTCTTTATTCATTAGGGTATTAGATAATAAATACTATTGTTATGTTTTCTTTGACTAAAACTATGTTGATTTCTAAGTAAAAATTAAAACTTAGAAATCGAGCTATTAAAATATATGTTTGATGGTGTATAAAATACAAGAATTGTTCGATAATAAAGCAATAAATTATGTATTTTAATAATTGCACAAATGCTCTTAACTTTTTGGAAAATTCCATAAAGAATAAAGTTCTTAATCATAAATTATTTTATTTGATAAAAGATTTCATTTACTGCAAGTTTATAGTCTTCACTTTTCATTATTTTTCTAATAAAATAATTGTAGACAATTTATTATTGGATCATCTATACAGTATAGTATCACTTAAGATGACAAAATTACCTTTTGTGACCTTAAATGATTAACATTTTGTGATGACCTTGTTTCATGGACGATACAATTCACAATAGTAAATTTCCTTTCAATATTATTTAACATAAAGCATTGATAAACAGGTCACTCTTCTATGTAAATTTGTAATTCCCACAATGTTTTTTGAATGATATAAACTTATCAAAATTTATGCTTAACAGTTCAACAACACTTTAAATGACCCAAAACCTTTGTATCCATTGAATAGCTTTCCTTGTGTAAATCCATATAGCAGAAATGTTACAAGAATTAAAAACGTATGTTCTTTTGAAAAATATAATAAAGCTATTTTAGTCTATTGAAATACCCACAAGCTATAAATAGTCAAGTGTCTACAATTGATTACACATTATTACATATCTTTTTGAGTAAACAGACTATTTAACATATTGACCATAGATAGAAGCACCAAGATCCTGTTACCACTTCACAATATTGAGAAATAATGGGAAATTTTTGTCTGGAAAATGTTAAACATCTTTACAAATATAGGTAAATTTTTATCTCACTACAAGGGAGGAAAAAGCATTTAAACTTCCTGTACAACTCAGCAAATAATTAGCATGATTCACAATTAAATATCGGAGGATAATTTCAATATTTATAAACAAACTATTATGCTTAGAAAAGTCACTATTTCCATTTCATAGTTTATTTTCCAAAAGTCAGTTAACCACGTTTTTGTTGTTCCAGATTGCCTGTGAATGAGAAACCTGGAGTTTAAACGTGTTTTTCTTATCTCGTATTTTCACTAACTTTGTATAAGAGGTGCATATGGTTAACTGACTTTGGCCCATCGGGGATATTCAGGAATAAAACTATTTTTATTTTATTAAATATACTTTACCTTTAATGATAATTTAAATTGCAAATTTACATTTCATAAATTTCATAAGGATTCTGAAAAGTAAGGCATTAAAGCAGGGGTGGCTAAACCATTTGAAGACAGGTGATACTGTAATGTACTGTACATGGCTCCTATCAGAAATACGCGAGATAGGATATTTTATATGAAATATAGTGACAACTATATTTTAACCTACTGTATGTGTTCTATAATAAATATCCCTATTAGGTTGAGAATACGTACTGTAGGAAAAGATGTATTTAAATACATCTGTTTTCTCAAAGTTTTTTAAACAAAAAATCCAGCAACGAGTTGTTTAATTTTCCCGGAAACATTTACTGGCGCCATCTGTTGTGATAAAATTAAAAATTTATACATTTAAAATAAAATCTAATAAAATTACTGCTGAGACAATAATTTTGAAACAATTTATAAAAATCTCTCTCTTTTGGACGAACCCTACAAGTGTCCTTCCTTTGTCCCTTCATACATCGCAGTAAGATTTGTTATTTCCTATTGGTATATGAAGGGATAAAGGAGGGAGGACACTCGTAGAGCTCGTCCAAAAGGAATTTTTGTAAATTGTTTCAAAAATTAAAAAATTTTTAAATAAGCTTTTTTGCCATTTCATAATAGTTAATTTTATTTTGAGGGTATATCGCATGTTTCTCCGAATTTTTAGCGTGTAAAATTGGGTTCGATAGATAAAATGGCCAATGCATGGGCTTTCGATTTTACAAAACGCTCGTTAAAATGTTAAATGACTTCCTGTTTACAGAGAAATACACTGTTAGGAATGTAATGTGTGACGACACGGCGCGTGTAATCGTCGACGTCTTTTGTGACGTTATATGCTCCGTTAATTGGAACAGAACGTTTGCTCTTGACACAATTTGCTTTAAAAGGTGATTCGCATTTCATAAATAAATCAAATGCTTAAGCCATTAACTTAGTGAAAATTTGTTAGAAAGTTTTGTAATTAACTAAATTACCATTTCTCCTCTTTTCTTCTAGTATAAAGTGTAAGAGCAGATAAATCTGTCAGTTTACAAACAAAATATTTACAAAATTCGATTAATGTCTTGTCAAAAAATTATACAATTTAATTAAAATCACTTTTTTTTAATTCAAATGTTTTTAAGTCACTGTATAATTTTTTAAAGCTAAAAAAAAACATGATTTTGCATATTAAACGCTAAAAACGATTAAACCATCTTAAGAACTCTTAAAATTCTGTTATTATAATAGACTAGCAGACTCCGCCACGCGTTGTTGTGGCTCAAAATGTATCTATTACAAATGTATAACACTCCCCCCGTGGGGGAGGAATTTTTCGAAAAATCCCTTTTTAGTGTATATTCTGTTGACGTACCTATTAAAACGCAATCAAAAACGCAAAAATCCACATCTAAAATAGTATAAATAGAAGCAGAATTCTTTACGGTAAGCCTTAATCCTGTCCATCTCCCCGGGGGGGATTTTGACACGTATATTATATAAAAACACGTGCGTATTAGAATGCAGCGTTGTGTGAAAATTTCAAAGGAATCGGTAGGAACAAACGAACATTACATTTTTATTTATATAGATAGATGATGATCCGCTTTAGTTCATTTTCACAGAAAAGCGTAATGCCTCGCAGAAAAGCAAACTTAGGGCGTCGTACTCGTAGCGCCATCTGTTGGACATAAAAGCCTTAACCTAGATTATATATTTTAATTTATATGAATGTTTAACGGAATAATATACAGCCTATNATACAGTACCTAATTTATATATAATTAATATATAATTATATGTACAGTACCTAATTTATATATAATTTATATAATACTGTCCAGACGATAGAAATCTCTCCGTAGCATGGCGCTACGGACGGCGGGTAAGTAGTTCGGCTGCCCGATGACGTTTTACGTATTATAGGAGTTATTTTTACCGTTGTTTACGGATAATGCCACAATATTTATAGGAATCATAACTATAGGAAACGGTTTTATAGGGGGATCTACTGTATATAAAATTGCTTGTTCTGACTGACTGAGTCACTGACTGACTGATTCATCATCGCCCAGAGCAAACCACTGAACCTAAAGAGGTGAAATTTGGTACACAGTTAGGGTGCGTCATGGAAATGCACACTAAGAAGGGATTTTTCAAAATTTCCCCGTGGGGGGAGAGGGAGAGGATTAAGGCTTAACCGGAAGAACGGCTTCTACTGTACTATTTTAGATGCGATTTTTTTGTTTTTATCTGCGTTTTAGCAGGGTATGCCATGGCAATGAAAACTAAGAAGGGATTTTTAGAAATTCCCCCGCGGGGGTGAGGGAGAGCATTAAGGCTTAACCAGAAGAACTACATTTAGTTTTCATTGAGTACTTAGGTGTATTAAATTGATAAAAATATTTATAAATCAATTTCAATTTTAAAAATGTTCAAACCGTTTTAAATTCGAATTTGTTATTGCATATTGGTTCGATTATAGAATGATTGTAAACGTTCCAGAAAATTGATCAAATTGAAAATAGTTCGTTTGATTCTTGGCAATTCTCTTCAGCGGTAGGTGTTATATGACAATTACTATGGTTATTGAAATATTGAATGTAAATGGGGTTTGCTTACAAAACCTCTGCGGACGAAGTCGCGGGTAACAGCTAGTGAGTCCATAAACTCAATGTGTTGGTTCCATGACAGTCTATGGTCCATAATCACACCAAGATATTTAATCTCTCTCTCAATCTTGATTGTCTTCTCATTCATTTTGTTGTGTGGGGACGGCGATAGAGATTGGGCTGGCCTGATCTGTTGAAAACAATACCCTTAGTTTTCACAGGGTTGAAATGTAACTTATACTCTTTGCCCCAGTTATACTTTTTCTAGCATTATTTTGGCCCTATGTTCCAAATCAGCACGAGATCGGCCACCCATAAGGAGTATGATGTCATCCACATAGGCATATAACTTATCTTGTCCAAAATTTTCCCCAAGGAAAGAGTTGAAACTGATATTCCACAAGAATGGCTCACAGACAGACCCCTGTGGGCACCCTCTTGTACAGAGTGTTGTCCCCAATGAAGGACTGCTTTCCTGTTGTGGAGATAGTCCTGGAGTATGTGAAAAATATTGGCAGGGCAATCAATAGTCCTCAATTGATGAATAACAAGCAGCCACCAAGCTGTATCGAAGGCCTTCGATATGTCAATACTTATCCCCAGGACATATTTGTATTCATCAAGTAGGTGATTGACGGCATTAACAACCATCTGGACAGCCCCGTCTGCGGACCGTTGCGGCCTGAAGCCATATTGGGCATTGTTCAGGTGGTTGTAGTACTCAACGTACCAGCAGAGCCTACCATAAATGAGGCACTCCAATACTTTACCAAGAACTGGTAGTAGAGAGATGGGCCTGGTCTCAGAGGGGGAACCAGCCTTAGGGACTGGAACAATGCCGGCTAGTTTCCAGCTTTCAAAAAAAATTACATGCCATGAGCAGGCATTGTACAGATTGTACTGGTGTTGAGAGATCACGTTCCAAATATGCATAGCAATTTCATTGGTGATCTGATCCAATCCAGGCACCTTGCCCCTAGCCAGGTTAGAAAAGGCACCATCAATTTCATCAAAAGTGAAGGGAGGCATAAGGTCAGAACTGGAAGGAACGGTGGCCTCAAGGCGCAGTTGTTTCTGCCAGGCAGTGTCATCCAGTTGATTGTCATCAGGACAGTAGGCGTTTATTTGTGCATTCAGGGTTTCAATAAAATCACTGGGTAGATTGTTCTCAGTGTTGCAGGAGGTTAGAATTTTAGTATGCCTTAATTTATTTGTACACATCTTAGAGATATATCCCCAGGGGTTCTTTGACATCTGTGAGCAGAACCTTTTCCAACTATCAGTTTTTGCAGTTCTGATAGCCTGTTTGTATTGCTTCTGGCTGTCGAGGAATGCAGTCCTATATATGTGCCTGGTGGAATCATCTCTGCACCTCTGATATCTCTTCCTGAGTTGCCTATTAGCTTCTCTTAAATTGTTGAGTTCTAGCGTCCACCCATGGGACCCTTCTTCTCTTAATTATCCTCTTAGGAATGACCTGTTACAGGCTTTATTAATTTGGAGCCTGGCATTGTCCAGGTTGTCTGAGGAGCAGTCCGCAAGGTGAGTTTCCAGAAAATTGTGCATATCATCTCAATTTGCACCCGAACAGCAGAAAGACAGTTGCGGGTTGGCAATAGGCTGGGAACCATCATAGTCAGTAAATATCTTAAGCTCAATAAAAGAGTGCTCAGTGAGGCTGTCTTCTTCGAGGACCCTCCAATTCTGGATCCTGGGAAATAGCCCACTGCTGCAGGCAGCAATGTCTATCCAACAATCACCCCTGTGAGATGAAAAAGTTGGTGGTGATAGTGGGTTGTTAAGGATAAGGAGGTCATTGGTGGCACAGAATTCCTCAAAGAGGTCACCATGCTCATTGATCCTCTTCCCACCCCAGGTGGGAGAGTGAGCATTAGTCACCAGCGATAAACAATGGGATGTCCTTAAAATGAGCAATAATATTTTGGAGATTGCTGAGAAAGTCCAGAGTTAGCATCTTTGGGGAAGTAAATATTGCAGACAATGATCCTGGAGTTGTTGATCATCAGCTCAGTTTTGACAATGTGTTTGCTGGTAAAAGTCTTGTGGTGTAGGATCAAGAGGCCGGTATTTGGCACAAGAGTAGTCACCCATGGAAAGGTGTCCGTTGCCCTCAGAACTGGGCAGAATGTGGGTAGGCATGCTGGAGAATAATTCTTGCAGTAAGACTCTTGAGCTAAAATAAGGTCATAATTTAAAATCTTGCTACTGAGAAGTGAGGTAGCAGCAACGCTCCTTCTGAGGTTTATCTGCAGTAAACTGATGTAGTTATGGTCACTAAACTCCATAATCAGTATGAAGGATTAAGTTCTCTATTTTCTTGTTAATAGGACAAGAGCCATTCCGAGCATTGTGATTAGTAGAGCGGTTATTCTTATCCCGTTTGCATTTGCAGTTGCAGCAGCAAAGAGCCTTATTCAGATTAGGGCAATCTTTGTATAAGTGCTCTCCAGCACAATGACTGCAGACAGTAGCCTTTACTGGTTAGTTTTTGGTCAAATGATTATATTGGCAGCATCTAAAGCATTGCAATATAGGATGAAAGTCAATGATACGGGAGCAGGACCATTCTATGTTGAGCTTAGCTAGCTGTAGTAAATGTTTCCTCAGATTAGAGGAAACCTCTGCCACCCAGTTCCTGTAGGGGCTTTAAGTTTAACATGGGGAAGCATGAATCTTAAATTGTTGAAGAAATTCTTCCTCAGTGAATTGTTCAGAGAGGATGCTATTTTGTTTATAAATCAAGATGGTTAAGTCATCCTTGGGTATGTCACTGTTGACAGAGTAGACAACCAGATGTGGCCATCTCTTCTGAGGTTTTCTAGTTATGAGTTCTGGGACCTCATAACTAGAAAACTCCTCGCGTTCCTCCAATTCAACTGCCAAACCACCATCATTAATCCTGATTTTTTCAATACCGATATGCAACTTCAAGGATTTAATCTTATTCTGTATAATTTTGCACACAGATTCGCTAATATGATTTTCCTCTTTACTGTAAATCAACAGAGCATCTCTTGATGCCGGTGGGTTTTTAATGTTACATGCCTCACCACTTGCAATACCAGATTTAGCGATTATACTATACAAAGGTGTAGTTGGATTGGGAGAGAGAGCCTTCTGCTTAAGGGCAGTCAGCTTTTTTTAATACAGCTTCCTGGGAAGAAAGGGCATCTTTAGTTGTGTTCTTTTCCATAAGAATGTCTGCCTTTTTCTTCAAATCTTCTAGAAGTTTTCCGGAAGAGTTTTCAATAAAGTAATTAATAACTTTGTCAAAACATCCCATTATAAAGTCAACGTTTCGCTTGCTTTCGATCCTAGAGCCCTTGTTACCCTTGATATATTCCTTCAGTTTTTCTAGAACTTCATTGCTATAGGAAGTGAGACGTTGGTGATGACTGCAGTCTTTACCTTCCGACTGCTTGTTCCCAGAATCACAAGTCCTTTGCGGAGACATTCGCGAGTACAAAAGAAGAGAGAAAAAAGAGAAATTGAATGATATATATAACACAAAAATCGACTCAACCAGGACCCAAAAATGGCTTAATTAGGGTCAGTTAGGTGAATAGCGGAAGAACCACATGGCCGGGTAGTTAAGTTAACTTTTCTGTTAACAGCAAATAAAAACAGTAATAAAGTGCAAATGGAAAGAGCTAGGAACTTGAAATTTGCAAGTCATAGTAAAAATAAAGTGTAGTAAGTGCCAGTAAAATATGAAAAACACCAGCGGCCTGAGAAGCCCTCAATTAGGCCTGGAAAGCAAAGACCATTATAAAAGGAGAAGAAGAAATTGGAAAAAGAACTGATGATACCGTTAGAAAGTACAAAAAGAGCTGAATCAAATGATATAAATTACACGAGGGTCGACCCAACAGGAATGCAAGAATCCGGCAAACAAACAGCCGAATTAGGGACAGTTAAGTGAATAATGGTGGTCAGATATTGCTTTGTTAACAGTAAATATAAAAACAGTAATAAAGTGCAAACAGAAAGAGCTGAAATTTACAAGTAATGGAGAGCATTAACAGTTCAAGGTGTCAGTAAGATATGATGAACACTGGTGGCCCAAGAAGCCCGCAATTAGGCCCGAAAGGTGGAAAGTAAAGACCGTTATAAAAAAGAAAGCGGAAAAAAATAATCGATCACACTATTAGAAAGCGTGAAAATCCAGAATCAAATGATATATAACTTGTCCACTCACCTGTGGAAAAGAGCCGGATGGCAGATGCAGAAAATCTGGAATTTCCGGAGCTCCTATCTCTCCAAGGAAAAGTCGGATCCAGAAAAAAGTGACACCAATCGAAAGCATGCCTCAAGGTGATTCCATCAATGTATAATAATCACACACTTAAGAAGATATATCCCGGAAAAAACTACACGAAAGTCGGAGCACACAAAAACATATCTAACCCAGACAATCAATGTTAACTACTGCCCTATTGATGATGATATAAAAGAAAGGTGCATGAACATTACAAAACACTTTTAATGCTGCAGACACCAAGAGGACTTTTTCCATGCCCAATATGGATTTGGCCAAGCCCACAAGTGAAGGTGATCGGGTTATAAGAAACGATGGGACCCAACATATATGACCACGAAACTTTGACATTCAGACTTTGGATAAAACAGGAGCTTCTCGGAATGGCAGCAACTTTGTCGCCATAATATTTACATTAATACAAATGTAACTAAACGTCGAGATATTTCTTGAAATAACTAGAAGTACCAGGTGTATAAGCTTAAATCCGCTGTTTGCTAATAGATGGCGTAAGCGAGCGTATTAAGTTACCATGACAGCGCCATATTGTTTTTTTGATGATTTTGACGTCTGTCAACATTAATCAGTGCACATCATCAGATANATCTGTTGGACATAAAAGCCTTAACCTAGATTATATATTTTAATTTATATGAATGTTTAACGGAATAATATACAGCCTATGTCCACCCTGAGGTTTCATTCTAAATATTGGTGAAAGAATTTTTGAAATCGGATGAGTAGTTTCGGAGATTACCCGCTACATACAAACTTACATACATACAAACATTACCTCTTTATAATATTAGTATAGGAAAAAAAAACCCATTTATAATTTCCAAACCAGAAAAAAAATAAATCAGCGACGAGTTGCTCAACTTTCCCGACATCATTTAAATTTTGCTGGCGCCAATCTGTTATCATGCTTTATTTTTTAAAACTTTTTATATTTTTAGCTATTATAAAAAAGAAAAAAGCTTAATTTTGAGGGTAGGGATGAGTTTCATAAAAATTGCAAATGCTAATAACCAGTAAAATCGTCATTAATTTAAGTTCGATCCTACTGGAGATACTGTATTATCTCCTCACACCTCGACCCTTAACAACATCGATCCCCTAATAAACAAACCTCCTTACAAAATTTCAGAAATTTTCGACAAAAAGCGAGGGGAGTTATTGAGCTTCAAAGAGGGTGAACAAAATCGTGCCCCCCCCACACTAACATCCATACATACGGAAATTACTCCCGAGTTCAAAAATGTAAAAATTTTGGGATCATTTTAGACCGATGGCCATACTTTTCCTCTGTTGCATATAACAGCCGAGAAAGTAAAAATTCAAAGAAGTTTCGAGTTTTTAAAAATTTTCTTTAATCGTTCGATATTGAAATTTCAAAATATCTTGACAATTTTGTATGAAATTTCGTCAAATTTCTTCTATCTCATACGATAACTTTTTGAGAAGTCCGGCGGATGAAAAGGAAAAATTTAAAGAGGGGGAGGGAAGTCGACATAAATTAGTCATGACAATTGAGCAGAGGGTAGCTAGGGTGGAGCAAGTAGGGCAAGTGCCCCGGGCGCTTTTCAAAGGGGGAAGGCGCGCAAAATCGCCAATTATTAAATTTAAAAATCAAAATAAACCAATTCATATCAAACAATCTCGTCCGCGACTCACGCGCTTCACGAATGAGCGAGAGGGAATGAGTGGTGCGCGCAGGCGGTGCACTAGCTCGTTCAAATTCGACACTTCTCGCGCAGTTGTTTGTTTACATGTGATTCTGATTTAAATAATCCCGAGCGGGCGATTTATTGAAGCTACTTGATTTGTTATCTAATTGTCAGTGTGTGGCTTGTTGAGCATTGTTTTTTTTCTCTCTCTTTTTCTCTTTCTTCCACCATTTTCCCTTCATAAATTTCACTTCCGGCCTTTGTTCTGTTAACCTCACCGTAATTGGTTGACCCAATGGTCCGATGGGTCACAAGAGAACAGGGGGTGACACCGGATTGGTCAAAGGGGACTGGCGCGAGAGGAAAGGGGGAAATCGTCATTCGAGGAGAAGAGCTGGGAAGGAGAAGACAGAGATATCAAGGAAAACGGAAAGAAGACCCACTAGCGTTGCGAGGAGGGCAAGGGCCTATTATGTCCCAGGCGCCACTCGCAGAGGGGCGCCAAATGGTCTCCAAGACAAAAGATTTGTTTCTGGAGGGGAGGAGAGCGCCAGTTATGTTCGCTACGCCATTGCAATTGAGTCAGATTTAATGATGATAAATAATAACGTTACACGGCAAGTGAAATTCCTTTTTCATTACGACGACAATCATAGAAAATTACGATAAAAAGTATAATTTTTCAACAATCGCCGCTATTTTTAGTTTACACGTCCAATTGTCGGGGTGGAGAAATAGAAATAACTGAATATTCATGATATAAAAACGCATATAAGAGAAACCCCCGCTTTTAGACTGATAGAAATTTTCTTTTATGATTGTACGAAATGCCATATTCGAGGGCGTATAAAATTTTATTCGGACGTTTGTACACGACAGTACTAATTACGTATTTCAACGCTGAGCCTGTGGGAGGATTAGTTTCCAATTAAGTCGCATACGACAGACTGCTTTTACGAGGTGTACAAATCGAGATTTATCTGTTGTTCCTATCTATTTTACTCGTTTTGACAGAGACCCGACTTTTACTAATATAATAAACCATTCTATTCTATAAATCCAGAATACATTGCTGTATCAAAGAAAAGCTTAAATGTTTTTATGCTAGAAACACAGACCCAGATTTACAAACCACAGTTCGGGCCTCACGCCTTTATTTGCATTATTATTTGGCGGAAAGGAAAGGACACTGGTAATCCGATCCCGTCAATATAGTAAGTTATCGTAAATAGGTGTAGCCTAAGTGTAAAATTCATACAATAACACCCTAAATTGCTTTAACCGAAAATATGTTGGAATATAAGCTTTGTATTGTGTAAAAGATGAAAATTTACTTAAAACATCATAAAAATGACCTTAATTTGTTGGAAACTTTCTGTCCACGATCATTCTAGAAAATCTTAAGAGAAACAAGAGATTGCACGGCTCTATATTGAAAAACATACCCAACGTTAAATTTTCTGCATGGTTACATTTTGTATTTAAACATTTTAATGTTTACCGAGAAAAACTCGATGTACAATTTTTCAATACAAAAATCAAAAATATTTCAGTGTAAACGATTGCAATTTTATGGCTGTTATATATGACGTTTCACACAGGGTTGTTGTGCAAGCGTCTACTACATTTACAGAATATTTGTGCTGGAGTAATTTCCTCAAACCTTCGGGTGAAAACCATGAAATTAATTGAAATAAATAAATATTTAAATTAATATACCATCGTTTCTTTAATTTATTTTGCAATATGCTCTAATTAGAATAAATTACTAAACAGTTTCAAGGAAGACGGAATATACCACGTATATAGGCCTCATATAGACTATACATTCAGGTTTCTATGAACACGAATTTTGTACGTCATATGTATCATAATTTATATATAAGAAATGAATATTTTACGTAGAAAATTATTCTAAAACTTCAGAACTGTTTACAATTCTTCAATATTTCTCCTAAACAGACGGTGTTGAATTTGAAGAAATTCTACAATGAATTCGCGCTTTACCAATGGCATTTACGCCAAATTGTAAAGTCAGTATTCTATTATGACTATGAAATATTATGAGATTCTTTATGACATATTTTTATATGATCAAGTTAATATTAATTAGTCAAAAATGCATTTCCAGGAACGTAATCTCAATTTATAGCCTAGTTTATGACGCTCGCATTACGACGAACTTCTAGAAATCAGGTCGTAATAGCGGCATTGGATGTATATTACTTATAAATATAGCTTAATTGCTAACCTTACATATTAAGGGCACAGTTTATTGTAAAAAAATTCTAACAGAACAGCATCCGTTAGTAGAAAATATCAAAAATAATTATTACTTTTTGTTATTGAAAACAGGAATAAACTTTCTTCATCACTTATTTGCAATTCTTTACATTTGTTCCGCATATTTCACAGGAAAGATCAGAGATATTTCAAGTATTCCTTTATCCTTTTAACTTAATTTTAAACGACTTTACACTTCCGTGCCAAAGAATAAAACAGGTTTTATATTTCGCAAGTCCACTTCATATCCCTTACATTACGACTCGAGGGCTTGAATTTGTAAACATCAGTTTCCCTTCATTGCTATAATCTATCATCAAAAGCAGATTAGTTAACAGGTGTATGCCCGCCAGCGAAGGATACATCTCCGTCTTTATTATCCTTTCCTTCCTGAAAGGAGTAAGCAGCGATCTGCAAGTGTCTCGTGTGGCATACGTGCCAACCGGCACAGACAGGGAGAGAAAATTCGGTTCGATACCCACCCAGGTCAGGATTCTATCCCGGATCCCCACTTGCATAGTTTGCCCTGCCTTAAGGTCGTTTGACCGAAGGAAGGGGTCGTCGTAACATTACAAATGACGTCACACTGCATTTTTTAAAATTTCGCTTCCTCTACTGTTCCGTGCCAGCCTGGAAATCTGTTTCATTCCGAACAGCAATTTCCAGTTTAAACATACAAATGTTATGGTACTTAATATAATTTAAATAAATATTAATGTTTCTTCATTACATTTCCCTTCGAAATTTTACTTTAAAAAATGAAAAAGAAAACATCAAACCGCGGAAAGATGAGGTATTAAGCATTTCCAGAGCTGAATTTCAATCTGTAATACCAAGCCTATGAAAAATTAGAGTTCGCTTTACGACCTGATTGATTACAAGAAAATCGTCGTTCCTAGCAACCTAACGGCAGATTGATCAATTAGATTCACCCTTTCACTTATTTTAATTTATTTTCCTATTTCCTAAAAAATTTAGGCTATCAAACATCAAACATATTTTCACAGTCATAACATAAAACAGTGCTGTATGAAAAATCTAATTACACTAACTTCACAGCAGTTTGCATAATGTAAATTGATTGATTAATTATTCACAGTGAGTTAAAGATGGGGGTAACTTGTGTTACACGCGTTGGACAATAAAAAGTTAAACTCTGTTTTGTTCCCGTAAATAGTGTTATAAAGTGAATAAACAAATGCGTTTTGTGTGTTCTTCGACAATGTCATTTGTCCATTCTTTTGTCATTGAAATTCGCAATTGTTTGCATGTTTATCACGCTTTTCCTCTTGTGTGCAACCGTGTTACACGTGATTTATTCCAAATAAAACATCAAATTTTATACTAAATCGTTTATAATATTCCTTACCAATAACCGAATACTGTTACGTGTATTATAAAAGTTGTTTTATAAATTATTATTTTATGATGACGATTTTGTGTGTAAAAATAATGTTATATAGGTTATTGTTTTAAGAAAAAAATATTAAATAAATGTGTAAGTGATGCTTAAAATCATAGATGGTTAGGAGCCAGAACATTTTGTTGTTTGCAAAAAAGAAAAAGGATATCTTTGCAAAGTTTGCATTCAAAAAACAATCGAAGAAGTTAAATAAATTCTTTTTATATTAATTATTGTAAAAAGTTAAGTTTTACTCAAGTTTAATGCCTCTTTAAACAAATAGAACTATAGGTTATTTATTCCCTTCTATTTCCTTATGTTCCTACAAGAAAAAACTGCAAGGATATAATTTTCACGTGTATTCGCCTATTTCTCGCAAGATTTGATACTTCTACACAAAAAAACGATGCAGTAACATTATTTCTCGTAACGCTACTATTTTGGAAACAAAATTACGTATTGTAATTTGAGAGATTTTTTTACGATTTACCCCGAATCAATTCTGATAATTTATGGTCTTACGTCATTAGAAACAATAAATGAACGATTGAAATTAAATACCAGCCTAGCTATAAATTCTTCCAAATCACATTTACCTATACCGAGTTATAAAACAAACGAGATCTTTATCGCGACACGAATGGCGATCATGCGAACAATTCAGTCGAGATCCTCACCTGAAAGCACCTCTTTATCGCAAAGTTTTTTTATTTTATTTTCTTTCTTTCTTTCTGTGTAATGTTTTTGTAAACAAAGCCCCCGGCTATTATATGAGAATAAATGCTTTTGGAGAGCAGGTTCCAAAAAAAGGGAATTTCTATACGCGTCGAAGGCCAACAAATGCGAAATTCTGCCATTGCGTGACCATTCTGTGGGATACTTTTGCACGTTATACAAACAGATATTTTATACTTTACAGATTTAATGTTTATATACATCATTTACTTGCATATTAATGCATATTTGAGTTTCGAGTGTATTTTGCTGTTAGACAAATGAAAAATTGCCAAGTTTAAATAAATTCTTTTAAGTGATTTTTAAAGAACAGTAAACAAATTTTGAAAAGACTTAAAATCTATTTCTTTCTGTGGGAATTATAAAAATTGCCTCTAAAATACGTCTAAGTTTTATAATTTCAATGTAACAGCGTGTTTATTGTTTATTTAAAAGTTTATTTGTTTTTTCATACCAAATACTAGCTTTTCCTGCTGTTTTCTACTGTTATGCGTTATACTAATATTGAGAAGAATAACTATAAACATCCAAAGAAAGAACAGAAGTGCCTTAAACACGTGGAATGAAGGGACTTTCCAAACGTCACTGCAGGACATCTACAATATGGGTTTTTCCTTAGTAAATTAGTAAAACAGTATCACATTTCTGCAAACGGTTAATTATAAGTGCTATTCTGACATTTAATAAGAGATAAAAATGGTACAGAAAGTCGCTATTCAGTCAATCGTGAAGGTATTATTATTTCGATTTAGAAACATATAGGGTGGGAAGAATTAAACTGTTTATAAACAATGTTACATTATGCCATCATATAATTCATAAACACAACGTTAGGCATGGTAACAGTAAACTTGTTTGGTTTTCCATGTGCAACAGCACGTGGAAAACCAAACATTAATAATTTTATAATACTGCTACTAAAAAACAATTATAATTCTCTCTATAGCAGTTTATTTCCTCTTATATCTCTGATAAGACTGACAGAATACTAACTCAAGTATAGTTTTAAAAAATGTTACACAGAATTGTGTATGAACCTCCTGGTTTTTTGGTAAATTATATGTTCATTTATAATTTTCTACATTTAATTACCCTTTCAACTAGTTAAATGAAGCTCCTTTCATATTATAGAAAGTGAAAAACAACATTGAAATTAGATATTAGACCCATTAGAGATATGACATATGATAAACTTTGATAGTTTTTTGTTTTCACTTTTTAAACAACTCGAATATCGTAAAACCAGAAACAGAGCGTGAAGTTTCTTATGAACTCGCTCACTTTCAAGGAAGAAAGCTACGTAATACAGCAGTTTAGAATGGCATATAGCGTTAATTTGATGACACCATACAAAAAAAAAATTCCCATTTAAACTTTCTTTGAAAGTAATTAACGAAGCCCACCTACGTTGATAGCCTTCTTAAGTACAATTTTACAGAGTAAAATCATTTCGGGCTAAAACGATGAATTCAAATTCGCCTTTTTCTAGAATTTATTAAAAATTTTACATTTTTCACACGTAATTTTATTGTTTTAAAAATGGCTATTCTGTGATGTAATAGAACGGAAACTAAATATAACTTGATAATATTGGAATTTGTGTGTGGGATTCTTGTGTGGAATCGATAATATTGTCTTAATAAAAGATATGAAAGGATAAAAATAACAATTCGATCATCGATCTAACAGGAAATGAAACATCTGTTTCGTAGAGCAGTGGAATAAATAAGCCATTACCTGGATTTCAGTAGATTTAAGTACTTGCTTTTCATACTTTTTTGCCAAATAAACAGTTTTTTGGTGCCTCCAAAGTCTTCAATTATGCTCCAAAGATTGCTTCCTCGAAAATGCGAATGCCAATAAATTTCTGGAAGCTTACTGTTGATGTTCGGTAGCAATAAACAACAAGCGACATCAATATCACATATGGTCTGAAAATAAAAAAGAAAAATCTTTATTTATAACCTTTGTTTAATATTAATTATAATCACATGTCTGAAAATATTTCGAATAGTCAAATGATGGACCGTTAATTTATACGATATCAATAAATTAAAAAGATGACTCAACTGAACAAATCGTTACTTGGTATGCAGTTAAGGCAATTAAGGCTAAGGCATATGTTTGTTAACAATAGATTTTCTATAAATTTTACTTAAAATATATCTGATTCAATTAATAAGAACGGGTTTTTACAGCTTTTATCGATGTTCGGGGGACTAGAACCATGTGAAAAATTAATGTGACTGACAAAGAAAAAAAAGAATGTTCAACTCTTTCTCAGAGAATGGTGTATCAAGTTTACCCCCTCTCTATGAAAAACAGTTGTAAAAATCTTTCTTCATCAGTCACATCACGTTTTCAATGTATCTAGTTCTCTTTATAAATGAGAAGAGTTACTTTAATATCCATAGCGGATTTAAATGGTGAAATTTGTCTTCTTTCTTCATCGTTTTAATTAACTTCAAAATCCCAAATTAGAACGAACTTTCTAAACAATATCTGAAAAATTTAGCATAAATTCGTAATTAATAACCTTGATTTCTGGCGAATGCCAAGTTTTCAGAATATGATTTTGCATTGTGAAACAACTTTCACTCGTAATTAACGAGGTCGTCTCGTCACCTATTGTTGAAAATTGCTCTATAACACCTACAACACACACTGCAACTGCCAGACACCTACTTTTTTTTACGCAAAGGGATAATTTTCCTACATACGTAACCATGTTTTCGTCGTTTTTTACGATTCTTTTTATTGGAATTTTCCATCTCCACCCAAAATAAACGGAATTTAGGCAATTACAAATTTCTCACAACGTTCTTACGCTATCGACTAAGAGGAATTGTTCGAAAAAGACAATAGCGGACACCGGTATACAAAAGATGTAAAAGTGTCATTTATGTTCGAATTTCGGAAATTTCACTCTTTCGCCACCCACAACACATTCCAGGAACACTCGACTAGCCAGAAGAGGCATATCGGCGCAGATCTACCGCCATTACTCTACAACAATCTTGAATTTTACGACGTTCTGCGAACGGAACAATAGCAACTCTTGCATTTTTTTTATATTAAATGTCTCATATGGATAGAGGTGTGTGCGGATTCCACGTGAAGTCTTCATATTGCACCGCTTAAGTATGGAGTCATAGTTCGACTATGAGATACGCCCCTTGAACTAAATTATACAAGAATTTTCACAAGAGAAAAACACAAAAAAAGGAAGAATATCAAGGTCCCTTCTTCGAAAAGTGTCTTAGTTCGTTCACCCGTTTTTATCGAGAAAGAATTGCATCACCGCCATTTTATTATTAAAGAACAACGTAAATTAGGTTAGAAGATTTTCCTGAATTTCGGTTTAAACACAGTTTTACGGACAAAATAGATTTGAATCATCATTTACGTCATAAGTAGCGAAAACGTTAAGATCCAGTCTACATCCTGTTGAACTTGTATGAACTCGTACTTTTGGAAATTTTACTCAAAAGTAAAAAGAAAATCGTGATATGCAGTAATGATCTTCATTAGGAAGTAAATTCTTAACAACAAAACTATGTTTGAATGTTAATTAGCTGTCTAAATAATAAATATTAATGAAAACTTTGAATATACACTCAAATTATAACCTAAAACGCATTCATTAAATTAAAATTTGAGGGAAAAAAATTAATAAAATTGATAAGAATTTCAATCCACAAATAAATCTTTTACGATACAAAATGTTTCATGCTCAATCTATAACCTATATTTAAAAAAATGTATACATAACTAATTTTCTATTCGTAAGACGTTAATTTTCATCATTCTATTTATTAAAATAAGGTTTATACTCAATAAAAAACGCTCTCATAAATTTATATATGAAGAATTNAACAGTTATGAAGGAAGGAGAAATCTATAAAAAACATAGATACCATTTGAAGTTCTCACTTTGTTTTCTCTCCTGGAGATATAGATAATGTTATCTCATTAACAATTAAATGATAACTAAAAGCAAGATGCAAACACTTGTACTGAAGTAAAAACAATATAACCAACTGTTGGGAACCCGATCCAAATTATGGATTCTGTCCTGCTGGTTCATCACACAGAACTGGAATAACCAAATATCGTAACACAAAAAAACTTTAATCTTTAATCCCACTTTCAGACTCCACCACTTCACCACTCTTCCTCTCTCTACTGTCCTCCTACCTACTCTGACCATCCCTTTTCCTGCTTTTACTCCTTTCCTTTTTATGGCCCTTTGTCTAATTTCTTATTACCCTTTATAACTGTATGCAAATGAATTGCACATGGACCAACAAAACCACAATTGAGGATGAGGAGGTCCAGTATCACTACACTGACAAACACCAAGTACATTCTTACCTGGGTGTGCTTAACAATGACGATACATTGACAGAGGATCGAATATGACTGGTTCTACAATTTTATAAAATTAACTTCTAACTTGAAACTTTTCTTATGCTTATACTGGTGTTATAACTTTATATTTTACAGTACAAAAACATATATTATAACTTTATGCTTATATGCATAAAGTTATAACATATGTTTTTGTACTGTAAAATATATCATGCACAAAATATAGTAACAACACACCTTTAAACTTGCACTTTGAGCACCTGGACATAGCTCATCACACAAATATCATAGGCACCATTAAGCAGTCATGGCCCTAAAGGCACTTCATTACATAATGATTTCTCAAATTTAGTTTTGGTTTTAGATGTGAAATATCTTGATAGCAGACAAATACAATCCATTCAAATCTTCATATTTTACATACGCGAATGATTTAACCTTACAATTGATTGTCGAGAAAAGTTTTCAAGAGTCATGATTCTGAAAAATATTGTAGAAAAGGTGTAGAACAAGGTGGAAAAAGAAAAAGAGAATAGAAGGGAAGAGAGACTAAAAGATCAGGAAAGAGGAAAGATGATAAGAGAATGTGTAAGATTATGAAAGAAATGCATGAAAGAGATTCAGATAACTTAGTATATGGAAAGAAGGATAATTGACAATAAGAAATGAGAGATTGTTTTAGATCTTGAATTCTATTAGGAGTGTATGCAATGAAGATAGAAAAAGTGAGAATAGAAACTTTTATTATATAAGGTCAAGGATTAGTATGTTAGAAATTACAATTGAATAATATTGGAATGATGTGAGAAGAAGACAACTAAGAAAATGCCTGATAAGAGAGGCACATCATGCTGATTCCAAATTCGGTTGGAAGCTTGCTAGATTACTGTATATTTAAGAGAATACAATAAGTACAGTGGGTGATCAGTTAACGAAGATAATCCATTCCAAGACCACCATGTTCGCTATCCAAATTGTTCATTAACCGATTATTGATTTACCATAGATTTTTGTGGGAATTTGATTAATTCATTCTGGAGACCCCAAAAAATAAATAAAAATTATATACTTTCTTATTATGTTTATTTACATGTAATAACAAACTAAAAGCAATCTCTCCATTTTTTCATGGATGGCACATCTTTGTTTCTCAGGTGCTATTTTCATTACTCCATTATCTGCTTGAGTCTTTTTGATTATATCTTTCTTAGCTAAGATTGTATCTACTGCAGACCTGTTGAAGTCATCTGCTTACAATATCAGACATCATCTGACCACTTTTTGCCTTGGCTATAATCTCTTGTTTAGTTTCTATAGTTAACACAGTTCTTGACACTCCACTCTTTTTAGGCTCCATAATATTAAGTTTTTTAAATAAAAAATTCAGAAAAGCACTTACAAAAATTCAGAGAACAGAAATTAACTAGTGCAAAGAAGGTTATATATACAACTGTTAAAGTCTCGTTCCATAAACAATGTATAGATTCCATTAAAAATACAGTTTTACAAATCTTAAATGCAGCATCACTTCTTTTATTTGTTCTGTCAGGTAATCGTTATCCAAACATGTTTGTTGTCCGAACATAAAAATCTTTCACAAAATTGTTTGTTGTACGATTTGTTTGTAGTCTGAACTATTCATTAACCGATCACCTACTGTATACATTTTTGTAGCAAGCTTAAATTATAAAGTGGTGAGCGAGCCGATGCCAACAAATTATTGGAAGTACGGAAAGCCATGACAACGGGAAACTGTTGTAAAAGCGAAGTTTTACAGACATGAAGTAAATAGGAAATCTGGCATATATGAATGGATAAGTTAAATTACTTAATGGGATGCGGAACTTAAAGAAAGCAAAAAAGAGACAATAAATTTAATATTAGATAATAAATTATATATAATATTTAGGGCAATTTTTAAAGATTTGAAGATGTCTGAAAATAAGTTTAATAAATGATACTGTACAAACTGGAATTAGAGCTGCACATTTCATGTAGCACTGTACATTAAAAAAACACAGATCTAAAAAAGTAGAGCTGATAGAGAAAAACTGATTTCATATTTGGATTCAGCAGCCCAAATACTGTATAGCTAAAATCAGTTCTAAAATCCTGGGTACCAAAAAAAAATTTTTTTTGTAGGCTTGTGTAATAATAAACAAACATGTTCTTAAATAATACGGAGCTTTGATTTTAATCAGACTCAACCGGTTCCAAACCCAATAAGTTATTATCTACATCAGACGCCCGAAACGGTCCACAAATTCGAGACTCTGAGTAATCATTTTATCGAATTAATCGTGCCCTGGTTTGCATTTCTTTCGAGGGGATTCAAAATAACTTGTGGAATAATACAGATCTTGTTCCAGGTGATCGTTAATGTTTCCCAAATTTTAAAATTTATGCATTTATACTGGATGATCAGACTAAAAGTTAGCTTGCAAGTAGTATACTTTAGTGATACTGTGAGCTAGTTGTATTTGTTGCTACCCCACTCAACATCATTAGAAATACATAAATGTTCAAGATTTATTTACTATAGTTGAGAGATAAAATTCCAAAAATACAAATTGATGGTATGTGATGAGCCATTCAAGCACCACCAATTTATGGTGCAACCAAATCTACTCCTTGTAATCAAACTTTTCATCTGATCACCCTGTATTGTTTAAGTTTGAATAGTTATTATGATGTTGTTTTTTTAAAACAATTGCTTCAGGTTGTATTAATTATCAGTGGAAACCTCAGTTTTCTAAATTGGTTAACGATACTGCCTAGCATCGCCTTCTTCGACGACAGATTCTTGAGTAACTTCTTACCCGGCACGGTGGGCTCGACGGTGTGGAAAGTTCATCAGTTGCAAAAAGACGAAAAAGAGGGTAAAATAAAAGTCGGTAGGTCTTCTAAAGCTTTTCTCTAAATATAATATTTTTCAAACTTAATGAAACTTCTTATTTTATTATTTATATCAGGTGTTAGAAAAATGGTGAATGTAGCATTAGGGATTGTTCTTTCTTATCTCAGTATCCCTGTTGTTATTAATCTGATTTCATCACACCAACAAATGAACACTTCATTTGAACCTTTAAGAATTGTAAATACTTACGGAGCATTTGGCAGGTAATTTTAAATTTTATTTATAATATAACTTATTATGTACACAACAAATGCATCAATAGTTATTATTATTGATGATGATACACTACAATACAATAATTTTATTAACATACAGTAGGTACATTTCTGACCCCGCCTAAGACGTTACCAGGGTTGAAGACATACATTAAATGTAAATGGAATACAGTAAGTACAGATATATACAGAATAAATAATAATCAAGAGTGAACATACATCAGAACATAATAACACATCACTGCATCAATAAGAGTGAGATAGCAAACATAGAACCAACAATGTAGAGGGTACGGATTAACGCAACAAAGTTTGATCAGATGATAGAGATGACAGTTACATCAAGACAATAGATAGCAAACCATTAGCGCGACAATAAGTGTGAACAGATAGTAATATAATGACATCATAGCAGCAAGAGTTAGCAATACAATAAACACGACAGCATTACGAGCGGTTGATGGTATATGACAAATCAAAATATCAAACTAAATACGTATTATGAGAGTAATAAATCAGAATAACAAACTAAATACTAATAATACAGTACATAGATAAATATTAGCATGACAATAAGTGTGAACAGATGATAATAAAATGACATACAGTAGCAAGAGTTATCAATACAATAAACGCGACAAGATTATGAGCAGTTGATGGCATATTGCAAACAACATGTAGGATGTTGGTGAGTTAGTTATTTGCAAATTTCCTGGCTAGCCTAGTGAAGGCCATAAATTTCTCTGGATGAACGCAGCACGCTGTAGTCACGAGGGCAAATGAAGCCCGAGTCTTCTACGAGGAGTTTTAAGTCCAGTCTTTCCTTTTCTAGTGTGATACACTTGTAGATATAGTGTGTGCTATTGTCTTCAACCTGGCAGACTGGGCATAGGTTAGTGTCGTTGTTGGTAAATATGATGCAAATTTTCCATGATTGGTGATTAGCTGAGTTGTTTGAAAGCTAGGAGTAAACCACCTAAGGGAGAAGAAGTGCTGTATGTTGGGAACGAATTTATACGTAATGTGCTGATTATTATGGTTCCAATTTTCTTGCCAGACTTGAAGACACTCTGTCTACAGCAGGGGATGTAGACTTTG
This sequence comes from Centruroides sculpturatus, assembly GCF_000671375.1. Lineage (NCBI taxonomy): Eukaryota > Metazoa > Arthropoda > Arachnida > Scorpiones > Buthidae > Centruroides > Centruroides sculpturatus. The sequence continues at coordinate 237,044 of NW_019385183.1, forward strand.
TTTGATGATAGGAGCAGAGTCACTAGCAGTTGCCGACTTGGCTAAGAAGTCGGCTCTCTCATTCCCTACCGACCCCTGATGGGCACGAGTCCAGGAGATGGTGTATGTATTGTTGGAATTGTTGATGAGTTCTCTAATTTCACAGGCGAGATAATGAAGTGAGTTGCTCCCAATGAGGCTGCTAGCAGAGAGGCAGTCGGTATAGATATGTTTGGAAGTATTATCATAGTTATCAATGGTCCAAGAAATTGCCATGCGTATGGCTATGAGTTCCACCTGGAAAACAGAACAGTTTCTGTCCAAGCAAAAGCAGTTGTGATGTACAGTCGACCCCCCTATAAGATCATAGATACGTTCCATTTTTTAGGAATCCGATTTCTTACGAGTCGTTCCAATCACAGCCCAACACGTGTAAAGTTTACGGACTACGGTTGATTGAAAGGTTTTCTTCCATAAAATTAATCGATTCTAGACTAATCCGACTCCACATTTCCAAAATACGTATATTTTTTTTGGAAATAATCCGTATAAACTACGCTATAAATAAAAAATTGTAGGATTACTTACTGAGTGTGCACCATTCTACATTACCATTGCTCAACATTGTTTTTGTTGCGGAACAGCTCAGCAAACCGCGGCCGATTTCTAATAACTTATTTTTCTGCGAAAACTTCGTTGAACTTTGGAGACATCATTAATATAAATAATTTCAATCGCCGTTGAATAAGAAATGTTTCTTTCACAAGAAATGTATAAAATTACAGTACTGTATTAGACTTACGGTACCTAATTTACATACTGTACAGACGATAGTTAGCGTNTTACGATAAAAGATCTCACCTGGACTAGGTATTATTTAACAATAATACAATTAAAATAATTATATTAAAGATATATACAGTACTACTTTATTAATGGATAGGTTACTCGTGAACTTAACTACTAATGAAATAAATTTATCTAACAACTAAAATCATTTCGCATTGCTTGTGTGTGTGTGTTTAACTGCACACTAGAACTAAAGTGATGCAGATTGCTCTAAAGATTTTCATCTTCAGCAGTAATAATTATATTTTTAAGATTCTGCTGTATGCTCCTTCAGAAACTCTTACGTGGTAATTTGTTAATTGAAGCAAACAAATCGAGACAGATCATCGTATTATTCATGAAAACTTTTGACATTCCATAAGAGATCTGTCGCATTTCACATCTTCCTTTCAATCATCATTCCTTACTCCTACGAATACCATAAGGATGAAAGCTTCTCCCAAAACTGCTGGACTTATACTAATATCTATAAATAAATAATAATTGGACTGAAATGGATCTACTAGCAGCTCGAGTTTCTTGGATGCAAGTCATTAAGTTACTGGATTAGATAGCAGATAAAGACAAGATCATCTACATAAATTTATTTAGTGTTTATAAAACGTTCCTCATTTAAAAGTAACAGATGTGTGTGTACATATATGCACAAAATATAAGTGTATGTACACAAGCTTACGTTTTGTTAGTAAAAATCTATTTGATGATTGAGTATAATAACCAACCGAATATACGTATTTTTAATATTAATTTTCATCAATAGTTTTAATGTAATAATATAAAATGCTCCTATACAAGCTAACTTAGGTCATAAATTACATTTTTATATTACAGATGCATTAAACCTTTCGAATAATGAAGAGAAATTAGTTAAATTATAATTGATCGTATTAAATATGAAAAAAGCATTATTATTCTTCACTCTAGTTTTTGTAATAATCGATTTTCTGTTTAAAATTAAGTCATTTATAATTTCGAAATTAATTAATTGAAAAATTATAAAACAAAAAATAATTCTCAATCACATTCCGATAAATTAATCGCACCGTTTCGTCATCATCATTCAAAATTTGACTTAAATTTATACTATAAAAATCGCATTATATAGAGAGGCCCAAAACTCGGTTAACTTGGATTTTTCTAAGTTCAAGATATATTTGTAAATATAAATCGTAGACTGTGTTTTTGTATTACAAAACTGATATAGAACTGTGACAATTTCGATACAATTGTTACAATTGGTTACAAAACAAGACAACAAATTTAGTCTTTACGATGGTTAACTAAGTTTTGAACCGTCCTGTACTCACAGACAGTATACCAATAACAAATTTAAATTTTCCGATATGCAGAATGGCCTGGAAGTAATAGAGCAACTATTGATATTATTTTTAGTTTCCCTGTTAATTCTGCACCACCCTGTATTAACAACACAAACCGGGGATAAAATCAAATTAAGTAATCTAAGACATTGAAATAAAGTCAGATAAAAAAAAAAGAAAGGAAACAGTATCTAGTTACTTAAATAATTTAATTTTTTCAATATTTTGTAGCTTTTCAAAAAAGACTTATAATACTTCTAAAACTACAGGGTGGTCTAATAGTTAGTTAACAATTTTAGACTAAATTGCTGCTTTCATCAATAAGTATTAAGATCCTATTTTATATATAAATCTAGTGCAGGAGTGGCCAACAGTTTTTGACCCCGGGCCGAATTGGAAAGAAAACTTTTTTCACGGGCCGAACCAGAGGCTGCCCTAGGAAGATTTTGAGGTGGTGCGAGATCTCATTGCGGTGTCACCCCGTAGAGACTAAATTGTACTGTACATAGAGATTACAGATAGATTTTTCGCATTATCATGCTTTATCAACACCTTGCGCTGTACTTAAGAGATTTGTAATGTAGGGTTAACTCTAAACGCACAGTGAGTTGTTGGCCAATTTTTTTAAGCGTCAGAATTTTTCATCGAGTTATTCGGACTTGAGTAGCTAATATTGAAAGATTAATCGCGGGCCGCATAAATTCATTAGACGGGCCGTATGTTGGCCATGCCTGATTTAGTGTATACACAAATATTACGATACTCTATTGAGATCAAATTATACAAGGAGTCAAGTCACTCACTGTTTAAGAAATTTATTGTCTTTTGGTTTGACAAAGACCCGAAATGCATCTTTGACAAACTAAAAGACAATAAAGAAACTTTTTAAACAGCGAGTGGCTTGACTCCTTGTATTGACTCCACTAGAATGTCACAATATTTGTGTATACACTCGATTTATATATAAATTGCTGATCTTTTTATCATGTTTCCTGTAATTCTATAAAAGAATAACACGTTATCGTAAGGCTCAATTTACGATTCATATCCACAAAATTTGCCCGAAAGAATACAAAAACAAAACACAGTTAACTGATTTTCGGGTCTTTACATCTTGTATTATTCGATATTAAAATATTCTAGAACCGTTGCCAGTAAACTATTTAAATTACTGGATTTTAATGTGTTCGAATAAGGACTTCTTATAATAAACCCTTCGGGGTTAAGGAAAATTAAATAAATTGTTCTAAAAAGTAGATAGTAAATAGATAGGTTAAATGTTTGTATTAATTCAGTGTTTACATTTTTTTAAAGATTATATAAACTTATTTATTTTCCAAATATATATATATATAAACATGTTTTTAGTTGATTGAATAAACATACAAAGTCACCTGGTGTGTATGCCGCAGTATTTAATAGATTTTGTAAATAAATGAAAGCGGAAAACCTAAAAACAAGACTGATAAGATGCTAATATTTTAAGAATAGCGGACTTGAAATATTAGATTTATAGCGTAATCGGATGGAGAATATTGTAATAACTAGTAATACAAGTTAAACTGTAAATCTTCACGAAACAGTTTAATGACTTTCTTGAACGTATGAATGCTCCACCCCATTCCATTGATACAGAAATTCCGGTCCTTATCCAAGTGTCCTCATTCACACAATTCTACCTCGATGCACGTGTTCTGGTTAGCCATCAAGAAATTCTTTTCGTTCCTCTTAGCCGTAGGCATTGTGGCAACACCCGCTTCAAAATCCGAACTTTTTCATGCGGTTTGACGCAAATTTTGGAGTTTCCCCACCTCGCGGTTTGGCCTCTCCATCGACATTTTCTTAAAAGTACAAGAGCAAGAACAGGGAAGTAATAAGAAGAAATGCTGGATGAGTGATCGTATGAGTGGCATTATTACACCATTCATTCCTAAACCATTATTTCGTCATAAGGAACAATTAAGAATAAATGGTGCAATAATAAGTAACTCGGCGCCGCATCATAATTAGAACTGGGTGTGTTTAGGCGAATTTGTAAGTCATCCGTGCGTAAATTTTCATTAAAAAAAAAAAGGCGCAGGTGTGAATTCAAAAACAGATATTTGTAACTTTATTGTTTCAATTTGACGACAGCAGAAATTTTTAATTTATGACAATCCAGAAATAATCTGCTTAAAAAATGAAGGAAACGATCAAGTATGTTTAAAAGGAACAATATGCTCTATCTATACCAGATCCCCAAAGTGATCAATATCAATATCTACGGGGGTCGGGTGAAAACGTTTTATTAAAAATTACTAATCCCATGGGTTATGTATACGACAGTTCAGGATGTTGTAAATTTGCACACTAGGCCTACCGTACAGTACGTACTGTACAGTACATCTTTTCTATGAAAACATTGTGTGTGACTTAAACCTGACTCACCAAATTTATTTATTATTAACTGTATTAACAGAAAGGAAGAGGGGTCGACAAAAGGTCGAGGAATCTTTGAAGGGGTTAAACAGCTTACCAGTGTTTTACGAGAAGCGAGAGCATTCAACATACATTAGGTAGAAAAACAGAAGCGATTAAACAAATAAGAAAAAAAAAAAAGGAAAAATATTTGAGTTCTTAAACGATTTAAACCCATCACGATCTTGTTCTACTATTGAAACAACAAAGGGGTCAAATAACGAGAACACATTTTCATAAATTTGCACAGATAGAGTAATAAATTACGTTAGAGATTTTCTAAGAACAGCAATTAAAATTTCCTTGATAGATTTACATGCAAAATTCTTTCTTATTTTATTTATCTCCGAATTTTCGAATTTCATTGGTATAGAACCATAAACGGCTAAATTTTGCAGTGATTTAATAATACGTTATTCGTATTACATTCAATACATTTTATTTGGATCCATAAGCATATATGTAAAATTCCAAACGACTACATAAAATAGAGGTAATAATGTTCTCGCGATGCAAAATTGTACATTTAATAATTTACGGACACCGAAAGATTTTCTATTTATTATTTACGGAGATAATATATCCCACAATAATGCATATCAATATTGTTAAATTACACAATAACAAAAAAACAGTGTTTTATTTGTGTTGTTTTGTGTTGTATTATGCTTCTGTTGAAAGAAAATCTAACAATTTTTTTGTTGATTTTCTAAAAATCTTGTTGGTTTTTTGTTGGCTTTTTGGATAGGTAATATTAGTTTCAGTTTAGGTTTAAAATCCAACATATTTGTTGACTTTTAAACCTAACTGAAACGCGTATCACACATGCAAAAGAATAAATATACCATAAAAGGATAAATGTATGAAAAGCAAAATTGCTGTTATGAACATGATGGAAAGTACTGTAAATAATACACTTCACTCATTAAATCTTCTAACATTGTTTCATTTTTTATTAAAAAAACGTTTTTAGTATATTGGCCAAACGTAAAATTTAAGGTGATAAGAAACTGTAACCAACTTGTACAGTATATGCGACTGATTAAAGAAAATAATTCAATTCACGTTAAACAGAATTCGTGTCAATTTTTTGGAATTAGTATTAGAATTTCCCTTTATGATAAGGATCCGCGCATAACAAACATAGACAGCCAGTTCCATAACAAAAGTCAAGTAACTTTTACTATATTCTAGTTTAGTTGGTCGAGACGATATTCTCCATTTAATTATGTAAGTAAGATTCTTTTTTGGGAGAGATAAAGGTCTGTTTTATACTGTAAGCTCCTGTATAATATTCATAATTTTTGTAGCAAATAAATAAATCAATAAAAATATACTTAACTTGTTTACTTTACTGATGTTATTTTTAGGCTAAATTATGCCAAAATATTGCAAAATTTTAATTTCGTTCATAAAAAAATGATATATTTACATCTAATATTTAGATTATTATAACTTTTGTCTACACCATGAATTAATTGTACTGTTAAATTACAATAGAAACAATATTTTAAATTAAAAGTTATGTTTTATTTATGTAGCATTTTTGAATATAAGTTTATTATGAGTTGTATAAAAATTGTTTTATTTCTCAAAATTGAAAAGCAACATCTTAACAAACTTTCACACAATATTCAGCCTTTTAACTGAAGATTATTTATAACATTTGTTTATTATGTAATATATAATTACATAATAAATATATAAATATATATATTGTAATATTAATATAAAGAATCAGCAAAATTGATTCAGGCCTTTATAGAGATTGAAATATATTTAAATAAGTAAATAAATGTTCATTATGCTTTCCACAAATACTATTAAATTAAAAATTTTAGCGAGGAGAAAGCTAATAAAGAGTTTTAAATATAATTTGTGTATGATATATCTTTTCTCATTGATTAGTTTAAGGCGTTGGCTACAAAACCAAATAATCCATACGCATTTTTAACTGCTGAAGACATGAAACTATAAAAAGGAATTTATGTCATGTAAAAGATATTTTACTAACTTAATAAGATTAGCTCATGTATTAATTATGAATGGATTTCATGTTAATAAAATGAAGATAGATTTACAGACAGTAAAAATAAAATTAATTCAATTAACAGGTAAGAATTCTTATTCGTTTATAAATGAATTCGTGCTTTAGAGAGCACTCCCAGTGGCCTTCTAAAACATGAACCCATTTATAATAAAAATTTATAATTTTATAAATTAAGTTTTAAGTTGTAAATGTATAACTTTATTGTGTATGAAATTGAGTTATAAAGTATTTTTCCTTTCTATTTTATAATATAACTTTCTATAGTAACATTACTGAATTGTAAATATATTAACGTCGATATTTGTTTATAGATGTAGGCCTAATATAATTAAGATCTACTTAATTTAAATTTAATGAAAAATAAATTTAAATAATAAAATAATGAATAACGTTAATTCAAATTAAATAATAGAGTAAATTTTCAAGATGCAAATTCAATTGTTAACATGTAAGTATTCTTAAATATTCATCTTTTGATTCATTCAAAGATTGCATTTATATGCATAACGATAATAAAAGTTAATGCGCTACCAAGATCGATTTAAATCGTGAATCAGAGTTATTTAAATATACAATTTGCTAACACGCTAGTCTGATGCAATAGTCGACGCGTGTCAGTCATTGATACCATTTCTATACACGTATGACTCAGTTTTTACGCGGAATGCTCTGTAAAACAGCTATAACGAATCCCATAAACTCGAATTCGTGTCAAGTTCGCATCCTAAATTTATTGTGTCCTAAATTTCGTGCCAGAGTATAATTTATTACGAAATTAATTAAATTCGAAAAATTTTCAAAATTATCATCATTGTTTTCATTCTTCGTTTTATGCTATTAATTATAGTATGTATTAAAATCTGCAGCCATAATAATCAATGCTTTTTGCCCTTCGATTCATCTTAATATAATCAAATTAATCTAATATCTTTTCTATTGGTTAGCAGCTGTACTTGTAAGTTGCAAAACAATTTTATTATACAAAAATTTTGTATGGGGGTCAAGAAATACTCTTGACTAATCTGTTTACATGTGGTTGTATCAGGTATTAAAAGCTAACTTTTATGATGTTATGTCACCTATTTTATATAATCGTATACCCTCAGGGTTTGCACTTTATTATTCTCAGAACTATTGAATTGTTTTAATGCTCAAAACGCGTGGCATCTAGATCAATTGGTATAGGCCTACATAGTACCCAATTCAATTACAGTTACTAATTCAAAATGCGTTTTTATGTATAACGGCGGAAAACAGGGGTTTTTTTAAATATAAAATATTGTAATATATAATAATGAACAGTGACAGTTGATCAGACAGTGTAGAGCTGCGACTCAACGAATGCAGTATTTTTATATCAAGATGACACCCATATCATACAGATTTTCTTAATTGACAGGATAAACTTCTCCGTAGAAAATCTACGGATAATACAGTATTAAAATATTAATTATAGATTTTCTTTGGAAAAGTTCATCTTGCAAAGAAGAAAATCTATATCATCTTATTTTTCCCAGTAAATTAATAATAAAAATTTTTATTTTTTCCAAGAATTATTATTTATATTTAAATATTTCTTGGAATTTAAGAAACTTTAATATTTGTTCGTAGCGCTTTCGACCGAGCTCTCATCTTTCAACAACATTTGCATAAAACGCAATGTTCTGTTGAATTACTCTTATTGCTAATTAATTTATTGTAAATGCTAATTAATAATTAACATTACAATGAAATGTAATGTCTTGGATAAAGACGAGCATTTCTTGATCCAAAACATTACAAGATCAGGCTCTATCCCAGTACTGTAAGGCTTTAATGGGGAAAAATACTTTGAAAACTACTTCCAAAAGCCCAGTAGAGTATTAACTAACACGTAAATAGATTTATTAGAGACAATGTATTTTAAATCTGTCATTCTCCATTTATAAAAATTGTTTTTAGGCCTAATGCCACGATAGGCCTAACGTCGCATTAGGCCTAAATCATTTCAATCGCTTACTTCCAAATTATTTAATGTAAACCACATTCTATACGTGTTTTACGTTAAAAATATGATTTTAATTCAACAAAGTTTCATTAACTAAATTAATTAATGGAATTTTCTACTTACTACAATAATTGTGTGAAATAACAACTTCTGTGACGCCGGAAGCCATTTTGTTTGTCAGTGCTACTACCTGTAATTTAAAAAATATCAAGTTATTGAAAATATTTTAAAACTGTTTTAAACAAGATTAAATTGTTATTTTAATAATTATATTAAATTTATAAAATTTTTAATAAAAATTTTATTTATTGTTTTTAATTATCTTAATAATTAAAAAAAATCTCTCTACAGTAGATATCGCAATAGACACAGAAACCGAAAACGAATATCGGGAATCTTAAAACGGGGAAATTATTCGAGAAAATTGCACAAAATACTTATTTGACGTCAATATTTGGTAATGTATTGCATAGTATTGATATCACACGAATATTTTACACAATCTAAATGAATGTGTATAATTCCCATTCATTATTGCGCAATTAAATATTGAAACGGAGGAGTGGCAAAAACACTGCAATTTATGCAATTTGCGTCTTGTGTAGGTTGATCGCTTTAATATACAATATTATGCAATCTTGCAATTTTTTTTTTTTTGTTAATCAATAATGTTCATCTCTGTATTTTTACTCATTAGCTCAGGCTTCCGTGTGAATATAAATTAAATCTGTTTATAAACTACATTCTATGTCATGTCTTGTATCTATATAGGCTATAGATTACTTATATTTAGATTAACAAATATAAAAAGTATTTACTTCAACTTATAATTTAATACGATATTAAGTTATAAGTTATGCAGAATACCTACTAAGACATTGGTTTATTTTACTCCTAACCTAAGAAATATCAAGATTACAAAACTAAACATTTTTAAGTCATTTCAGGATTAGAAAAACTGTTCAAGATTAAGATTGAACTTTAATCTTCAACATCATTACTAATTCTTTGATGATTAAGTAAAGACTTCTTGAGATTCTTAACGCCAAGAAATCTTTAATAGCGGTTTTCAAAAAATAAGCGAGAGCATAATTTAGAAGCATTGAATTCTGTTATAGCAGATTGAAAATAATATTTTTCTGACGAAACGAAGAATGGAAACAATAAGATTGCGTGCTCTATAATGTTTTAAATGAAACTTATCATACAGGACGACCAGATAATCGAAGAGATTAAGACACTAACCTATCTCTCCCATTAATTCCGGGATCGAATCCGGACGACCTAATTCGGAATTTTTCGTGGACGATGTCGAGCCCCGTGCCATTGTGGGTCTGGTCGAACCCACGATGGATATATAAAACCACCTTCCCGGTGCACACACGGCGGAAAACATTAAGAATGAAAACTTGTATACATATAAACAGATTCCAAAATCATAATTGGATATGGAACATTTTTAATAGGCATTAACTCCTACTGAATAAGAATATTAAAATAATTACATTAAAAAACTTGTCATTAATGAAAATATTCTAGAACAGAATTTCGATTAGACTTCGTTCCGTGCTATTTTTCGACATTTATAGAGTTTAATTGAATTTTATTATTACTTTTTTTTTAATTTTTTAACATAACATAAACATTGATTTGTCTGTAATAAATAAAAATAAAATATAGACCTATATATTAATGTCTATAAAATATTTATTCAATATAGTAAATATATTAAAAATGAATAAAAATAGTTCTATTGTCACCGATAAGGATCGATTTTACGTGTAAGCTAAAACTAGTACAAAGGTTCTCAGGTTAAAGGATACAGTTTTGGGCCTCGTACTTTAAATTTGTTATTTGATACAGATAAAAGGCGTCTCATAGCCTATAAGTTATATATGTATAGGCCTATATGTTATAGAATGTTATGACTGTAAGCTATAGCTTAGAAGAGTCATAACACTAAATCTGTCATGTCAATGACTACAGAAATCATATAATATGCTATAAGATAAATTATAAACAATATAATAAAACATTCGACAAATTACAGTAAACGGGTAATCAGTAATGCGTAGATTTCCGATGATTATCGTTTATTTCCGAAATATTTTCCGTGTTAAATTCTTACAAGATGCGAATTTGGCTTATTTTTCTATTAATCAAGTAGAACATTATTCCTAAATTTCGTAAACTGTCAGCCAGATACGTAATTTAAAACTAAGTATCAACTGAATTCGAAGCAAAATAATAGATTAATTAATCGACCAATTTCGGTAGTCTAAAAGTAAATAAATTTGTAAATTTATCGAAAGGTAACACATAAATGAAATATAAACCCGAACGCTAATACAGAAAAGTATTTTCTTTTATTGAAATATCTATAATAGCGATAACATAAGTCTATTTGTTTGTGTAATTCGTAGTAGAGATTTCACGGTGGTTGCAGTTTGATAAATTAATTAATATTAATATGGATTTATGGATTACATTTATCTATTTCCCTATTTTAGCATCCTGGAAGCACGTGGGTTGATACTTGCGAGTCTCAAAATACATGGTCAATGTGTTGAGAAACTGATCTGTAACAATCGTGCTGTAAATCAGTTTCCTGATTGGAATTTCCCTGATCAATGGCAACAGCACGCGGTTTACAAGAAGAATAATATATGAACAAATGTTTAATCATCTCAAGAAATTTATTTTTCAATTGAAAATGCGAGTGTTTTAAAATATCCCTCTGAAGTTTTTACTTTTTTCCTCGAAACTTCCGAAATTCAATATCTAAGTTTAAGTCTATAAGCTTATCATATAGCCTATACTTAATTCAATGTCTTTATTATTAAATTAAAATTAACTTTCTCAAGTTCTAAACTTAAGTTAGATCTTAAGTATAATATGGAATAAAGTTTCTAAATTATCATTATTATTATTTAATACAAAAAATTTTATAATTTTTAAAAAATATTTAAAGAATTTTATGAGTAATATTACTTAAACATTTATTTATTTATTTATGAAAAGTAATTTCATTCAAATAAAATTCATTATAATTTTTAAGTTTTTCACATCAAAATTTAAAAAAAAATTAACTTATTAGTAACAAAATAAATTTTAAAAACTTATATAAAAAGTAAATAAAATATATATTTATTCTATCTACTTTTAGTAGCCTATATAGAGACCTTAATACATGTTACATAGAAGCACATACAGACTTAAATAAAAGTATAAAAATACATAGAGCTAAATGGAGGAATACGAGTCCAAAATATCATATAGGCCTATAAAAGTATAAATTTTATAATAAAATAATATATAATGCAATAAAGATTACAAGTAATAAAAAAATTAAATTTTATGTATAATAAATTTAAAAATGAAAGCATAAATTCGGTAATTTCCCACGAGGTGTAAAAGGATAATTCATGAATAAATTTAAGGAAGCGAAACAAAATCCCGTTTATTGCTTAATTATGTTAATGGAAATTTTTATATTATGACAGATAACACCTAGAATTGCGTAAAAATAATAAAAATCGAACAATACAGAAATTCAAAATACGTAAAGAAAGTTGAGTAAGAGTCTAGACGAATAAAAAAAAAATTTCTACAGGAAGCCACGCCTTCATTTAGCGTATCCTGTAGTAAAATTATAATACCGGTTACGGGGCGTTAACATTTGAATAAGAATGAAAATCATTTCGTCAGGTCGCTTACTCGTCATTGGTTGAGAATTTCCAATTGGTTCGAAGGCGTGGTTTTTAAGGCGTGTTCTTTTTTCTAAGAAGAGCGACGTTTAAGAAATTTTCGATCCACTTTTACAATATTATCTCTGTTTAATTTATTTATCTAAATACTTTAAATCTTAATTAAATAAAATGTAATTTAATTTCTATTATAATATTTATAATGTTTTTAATTCTTTAGCACGTATCTTAATTATAATTAAAAGAAATGGTTATGGGAACGAAACTTATATAGAATCGCGGATAGAGTGTGTATCCGGTAGGAAAGGTTACGAGGGTGTATTGATAATGAATAGTTTGATCTGTTGCAGCACATCCGATAACGATTATTTTGTTGTAAAACATTAGCATCTGTTGCATAATCCATAAATAACTGTTGCTACTAATTAACGTAATTTTCTTTCAGGCGTTAGGTAAATATTTAGTAATCAGAGGATTCGGAAAATCAGATTTTAGATTTTTTTTTCAAAATTCCGCCTTTTAAGAAGTGTTCTTCCTGTAAAAGTTAACGTAAATTACATTTTAGGCACCTAAAAAATTAATTATTATAATTTTTTTGATTTTTTCTCCAGAATTTTATAAATAACTTACATCTTCTTTGTTGATTCTTAAAGTACAGTGCATCCACAAGAATGTTCATTGTTATAACGTTAAATTTTAAATAGATAAGACGTTAATGAAAGATAATATTAGTCATCATCACATCACAGTTGGTTTTTATGAGCATTACAGGCCTGTTTCTTCCTTCATCACTTCTCTCCATCTTACTCTATCTTCCAATCTCTGCATCCATATCTCAGCATCCTTCTTCATCTCCTGCTTCTTAGTTTGTTTATCCTCAAAGTATAGAACCCATTTGTCAATATAAAATCACTCACGTGGGCTGCTATATTTGTCTCTTTAATCACCAATAATCCAAAAATTTTTTCATACATACCTTAAAGAAATGTATTTAACAAGATTTATGGCAATATAACAGCCCAAAATATTACAGAAAACTGAGAATTCATCATCTAAAACATGGAAAAAAGCAAAAAATTTATGGATAAACTGTTCACGTCTCTAGAGTATGACTTTCTTTCATCAGATACGAAACACGTCCTTATACTTAACGGTTTTTGAGTGTAGATAAAGCATGGAATGGCTAATATTAAGTTTATAATAGCTATTAGAACGCTAAATCTTTCTATAATTTGAATATTTAATGTGAATTTCATATTCGCGTGTAGGATAATGCTTATAGATAATGCAACATTTATAATTATGTGTTTAATTGAACAATTTAAAAATAAACTTAAAATTATCTATATATTCAAATAAAAAAATAAAAAGATCTAAATATAGTTTATTGTAGGAAAACAAAATGTGATATTAAAGCTTAGACATGACTAATTCACTCGATTCATTTCAAAGAAATCTAAATCTAGTTAACCTATTGAGTTTTGCCTAGAAGCCATCTTTATAAAAATATAATGAATAATCATCAAAAGCAGAAAAACCCGTCAAAAAATGGCGGAAGGTGACTTAGCATGTTTTATATAGGTTTAAACACAATAGATCGTGACAAAAGAGCTATATGAAACGTGACTGAATACACTCCCATTCTGCATCACCTAGATTAAAGATTACCCGGATTATTCGTCAGAAAATTCCCCCCTCGTGGACTATTTTGGATATGTTTAAAACTATTGTCTGTGACGTAATTAGAAAGCAACATTTCGAATATTCCCCTTACACTCGAAAAACTCCCTTTGCATATACTTATAAAATCGTTTCCCAACTTGCCATTTACGAAGTACTCGATCGTAGTCCTATTTTTTATTATTGTTTTCGTATAGGCAACATTAGCGAAGGTTACAACTTATTGGCATGACTAGGTCTGTGTGTATAGAATAATAGAGACACAATAAACACTAGCGATTAGTAGATGGCCCATCAATCTACCTGGCCTATCTTTTTGTATTCGCTTCCTGACAATTCCCTTCAATAGTTTTAAACCAAACTGTTTTTACCAAACGAAAAATGTAGAGTATTGTCGGATACATCTGTGTACAGTAAATGATTTTTTAAAAAATATTTCAATGGTTTTTTTTCCTCTTTGACAGGAATGTAGCCTTTAAAATACAATATAAACTTAAATATTTAACATTTTATAATGTTATAAATGATTCCGAGTAAGGTAAATCAACTAGAAACAATCGAAGAATGTTTAATTCTAAGAAAATCTTTATATTAATTCTGACTCTTAACAAGGAAAAACATTATTTTTTTCTTTAATTAAACTATAAATTTACCTTCAGCATGACATTTAAATTGTTTATATTAGTTAAGACAGTGTAAATCTATATAATTTATTATAATTTTTAACTTTTTATCTATAATTCTAGTTTTAATGGGTGAAAACTCGAAAAACTGAATAGGCTATATATAATTCTAACAGATGCGATTTTTAATAAATGTTTTTCTTAATTAAACTGTAAATTTACCTTCTATACGTCAAAAAAAAATTGTTTATAATGGTTAATACAATATAAATTTCTATAATTTATTTATATTTTTAATAAACTTTATCTACAATTCCATAGTTTGAGCGAGTAATAAAATATAATGTAGGCTTAATATAAACGTTAAGTTTTACGCCATTTATGCCTATTCTAAGATTATTTTTAATGATATAAATATAAACTATACTTATCTTTCAGTTAATTGAAAAGTTAATTAAAGAAAATTTAATTTTTATTCTCATTTTCTACATTTATTCATTGTAAACTGAGCTTAGAAATTACTGTATAATCTGCACAGGCTATATTCATCGTTATATTTTTGTTCCATACATTAATTTAGCTTGTTTAAAGTATATTATCTATATATATTTTATTTATTTATAATCTATAAAACACATTTATTATAATTATAAAAGAAAAATATAGTTTTACTGCTTAAAATCGAACTTAAATTGAACTTACAAATACAAAGTTATGCATTAATGTAAATATTAGAATTTTTATAAAGGTAAAAAATCAGCATAGAAAACATAAAACTTGTTACACATTAATTAATTTTTTATTAATTATAATAATAACTGGATCTATGTCATTTGTAAAAGTCCGGAGGCATTCAAAAATTAGAGCAATGATGCATGAAATGTTACATCTTATAAGAAAAAAGACGAATATAACCGAAAGAATAAGGAAATTTATTTAAAATTAAGGATATTTTCACGATACAGAATAAAAATAATTGAGGAAAAGAGTGCAAAATTGCATCCTGTACTAAAAAGATGCAAACGAGAACAGTTCTAAAGAAGTGTCGTTGTGGACATAGTTGCAGATGACAAAAATGTAGAAAATTGTAAATATTTGTTGCAATCTTATGTTTAAAAATAAGATTTAAGCTTATAACTAATGTAGGAGGTAATTTTTAAGAGAAATTCAGAACTAATTTCACCTTTCTTTACTACAGTAGACTTTTCTGTATGCTAGAAACATACATAGAATTTGATCAATATATCGCATTAGCAACCGATTTTCATAAGAATATGTCCTGATATATACTAGAAAGAAAACAAAGATTGTTTGGACCCTATATATAGGCCTATAAAAACAGATTTTTGATCAATATAATGCATTTTCATCTGATTTTTCATGAGAATATACCTTGATTTATTTTTCTTCTATAAAGAAACTAACTTGTTATATCTCAAAGGTACCCTTTTGTTCGTACTCCACCACTCTATAATTTCCTGTGCATTTAAATATACTTTATGTACTCTCTATACAGTAAAGAGAGTAGGCCTATACGGTATATTTATACTCTGAATACTCAGTACAGAGAATTTAACTTATTTATATTGTTTTTACTGTAACTTCCTGTGCACATTTCTCTGTAAATAGCCTATATGTTATAGATATACACAGATATATAAATTAACATATTATATTATCAGGTATATAAGCTGACTCTAGCATTATAAAAATTGTATAGATAAATAAAACACAGCACATTCTTCTCTGTATTATTTAGTTTCATAATTAATTTTCGTATCCTGAATTTTCGTATAATTAATCTGAAAACGGATTCTAGATTTCACGCTACAATATTATTGAACCCGAAGAATTGTTAATACTCGCGAAACAGGTCATAACATAAAATATTATACAGTATTGTTACTATAGCTTTTATCAATGACCTTAATTGCAGGATCTTTGAATTACTAATATATTTGTAATTACTAAAAAATTGTATTCAAAATAAATGTAAAACTGCCCGTTTGAAACGGAACCGTTACGCTACAACAATTATGAATTTAATAAATTGATGGTCCATTTTAAAAAGTTGGTTACTTATGATGAATTAAGGAAGGTTATTGTGTTATTGAAATGATCCATTATTCTGTGAATATCTTGCAGAAATATAGACCTATTATTAAATTTTGTAGCATTGTTTACTTTAGTACTACACTTCCAAACTACAACGATACAACCATGGAGATCCAATGTGTGGGATTTTCACAGCAGAAGCTGCTCTGAAGTTCCCACGTATTGCTTTCTGTATTTAGATGCCAAAATTTCAAAATATGACAAATTAAAAAAATTTGTAAGTAAGTATGAAGTAGGCTACTGTTAATTTAAATAGAATATGTATAAGAATAATCTACTGAAATTTTTCATGTTAATTTGTATCATGCACTGTATCAATAATAGCATTGATATTGATACAATAGGCTACAGTACATGATATAGATTAAGTACTTTTTTTTGTGGAATTATTTTTTAAGACATCTCCAAGATGTAAGCTCACTATTAAATTAGTTTGTTTAACGACAAAAACATAATTAAATATTGTGTGTAAGTGAATCATCAATTAATTAGCAAAATGAATCATAAACCAAACTCACCAGATTAATAAAAAGCAACAAAGTTACTTCAATTTTGATTATGTAACATTCTACACCTTGATAAAAATCAAATAAATAAAGATTAAATGTTTGTCGCATGTGTTATAGGTAGATTTTATTTATCGAAACCTTTAGGAGTTTCCCTTCGGGTAGTACCTCCTCGGGCTGTTCTCTAGTGTTTTTCCTATTCGTTCTTCGTGTAAGATCCTGCTTTTAGAATATAAAAAAAAAAAATTAAAATGTTACTAAGTTAGTAATTTAAAGTGGAAGTCTTCGTCACGAAAGTAGAAGTGTATCAACCGATCTTTGATTTTTGTCTGATCCTTAAATAAAACTCCACACTGTGCTTATTTAAGGTAAGTTTAACTATTTTATTTTTCAGTTTTATAGAGTCGAAAGAAATCACTTTCAATATATTCTAAATAATAATAGGTTGAAATATCCAAAAAAGTTTAGATAAGTATGGTTTAACTATTTAAAAAGTTCGAGATGAAGTAGTTTAAGGTACTCAGAAAGTTTAGATTATAGTAGTTTGATATATTCAAAAAAAAAGTCTTGATAATGATAGCTTAACATAGTGAAGAGTCTAGATAATAGCAACTTAACACATCCAAGAAAATCCAAGTAATAGTTAATTAATATATTTTTGAAATATCCAGGTTTAATAGCTGAAAATTTTCCAAAAATCCCAAATATTCAAAACACTTCAGACAGATAGAAAGACAAAATATAACTGATTGATACAAATGAAGCATTGTATACAACTGAAACGCTCATTCGCATATAATTAAATGAGCGTTTTTGCCCTAACAGATGCCCGTTTATTTGATATTTAAAAAAATAATTAATGTTAATACTACAAACGATACAAAATATGGTAACTTTCAGTTACCATATTTTGTATAAAGTGAATACGGAAAGCCAGAAATTTGTTCCAAATATTAAGAAATATATATTTTAAATTAAATTATGTTTTTTTGTTCTTTTTTATCTTTTAATATCTTTAGAAAAAATTTATATTTTCTAGTTAAGTGAAATAATTGCAATCGTCTTCTCATCTTATGAATCATCGCTAGTTAAATGATCTGTTTATGATGCAACATTAAAAATATCAAATTTTCTCTTAATTAAATAAGAATTTTTTATACTAATTTACATTAAATAAGATAAATTATCAGAAAAGTGATGGGAAAAACATTTATGATCGATCATAAATGGAATCAGAATTTCTATTGAGTTTCAGAAAAGAAAATATATTTTGTCTGTTTTGTATGTAAATAATTAATAAAATTAATTTTAAAATAATTCTGTATGATATATTTATAATGTTAATTAGTTAATTCGATAGAAATTGTATAATTTGACCGTAGAAGCCAATATTCTTGAATTTACTCTCGCGTATCTAAATTAATGTTGTTACATTTATATATTGATATTATACATAACAGAATTAAATTATATTTAATAAGTTTTAAACACATTTCTGGTGCCTGAAATAAATATTTTTTATTTAAATTTGAACACATTAAATTTTTATAAAAGTAATACCATTGACGCTGCTCTGAAGATCCAACGCATTGCAATCAGTCTTTACATGCCATAATTTCAAAATATTAATCATATTATCGACAAACCTCGTTAAAATTCTCAAAAGATAAAAGATATCGCATTACAGAGAGTTAAAAATACATAAAAGCCATTAAAGATGCTTAAATTATAAGATATAGACTCTAGAGTTGTGCTTTACGTACAAATACAAATGCTTACATATAATTTAGCTGCTTGCTGAGATATTGCATAATTATGGGTTAGAAAGAGGAGTATCTCAGCTTATATATCTATAAAATTGCATAAAATGTAACTTATATAGGGCTTTGACAGCGGCAACTTCAACGTTACCTAATTTCAAGTCAATATACGAAAATTATAAGATAATTAATCCTAAAAAATCCCTGCTAATACTTAATAGATAATTCAATTTAAGTGAATAAGTTTAAGTTAAGAAGAACGATCCATAAATTGCTTAAAGATTTCGCAAGAAAATGGATTGTTTCACGAATCTATTAATTGGAAGACTTAATTACAAAATATGAGTTACTACGTAAAAAAAGGCTTCTGGCAAATAACAAACATCCTTTATTTGACACGTTACATCATTGGAATATTTTTTATTAATCACAATTAATGTGTAATATGTTTAATTACTTCATCTTACATTACATCTCGGCGTTACGCAAAGACAATTAGAATTGTTTATTGCATATCCTGTGATAGAATTATTCGTTTTAAATGATGTTACGTAGCACAAGAACATCATTAAATTGTAAAAAAGTGATGCTCGGACATTATGTAACAGTTTGCAAGTGTAATAAAAACCTAGATTTTCTCAATTCAATAGGCAGAGAGTGAATCATGTTTAAGGCAATAGAGTTAAATTTTAAAGAAGTTTTTACTGACTTTTTTACAAGTTATTGCATTATAAACGTGAAACATTGAATTGTTTATTGTAATATTATGTAGCAAAGAGCTTCTTGATTGTTTCAACATGTAGATCTTCCAAGATTTATGAGTCAAAGGAGTGTACTCCAGCTTCTTAAATTACAGGAAAATCCTAATTAATTTTGGTTTAAATGCGTCAAAGCAAAGAAAAAAAATTAATAAACATGATAATAAAAACAAAGAAATACATATTTTTAGTGTTCACAAGGCTTCTGAATCTAGAATTGAAGTTAGTATTTTAACAAAATTTTCTGCATTCTGAGCCTAAAAATAATTCATTTTATTAAATAAATTTAATTGCATTAAATTAAATTATATTTTAAACTATAATTTTATATTATTTTAAAACAATTACAGAAGTTAAAATGCATAGAAATTCGCGTAGCGAGTAGCTTAATTCCATAGTAAAACGGCATTAAAAATGCATTTAAAATAATTTAATTTATTAAATATTGAATTAATTAAATAAAGAAAGAAATACTTTTTATTCAATAAATAATTTCTTATTAAAAATATTTTTATTAATAAAAA
>NW_019385183.1:258135-265354 GCF_000671375.1 Centruroides sculpturatus
TAATTATGCATTTTAATTATAAATATGTAATACATGCATTTAAAATTTTTAACAATTTCGCTCATGGGTGAAAATTCCCTAAAAGAAATTTTTTGATTCGTCTTTTCATGTTTAACTAATACCAATTAGACGGCATTATTTATTTTAAATTTAAATACATTTTAAAATATTCAATTATATATAAATATAGCCTATATATGTGTGTGTGTGTGTGTGTTTATTTTTGACTTTTCGTTCACGGGGTTGAAAAAATTTCCCTAAAACAAATTTAACCAATGGTATGATCCGTTTGTTATCTTTAATTGATAGTAGATAATTATAGTAGAGAGATCGTTATTGGTCGATGTGGGAATTACCCGGATGCACGGCTTGTTAAACTCGGGTAAAGAAAGAGTTAATGATGTAGACAAGTTTCGGTTGCCTTTAATTATAAAATCTTAACGATGCGTCGTAATGGTAGTTTAGTAGTAAAACTACACTTTCTCCATCCTTCCGAAAGCTTTCTTTTGTCTTAATGACGACTCTTGAAATGGTCGAAAAGAATACATTCGAAAGATCCTCCCTTTTTTCAGATAATTTAAAAATATGGCGGCTTCTTACCTAATTACTAAGTCTGAAGGAAAATTTCCTGCAAAAATCCTTTGTTTTCTTTCGCGCCATTTGCGAGCTTTATTTTGTGACACGCATCGGGATTGGTCGGGAAAAAAATTTCTTCCGCCATTTTTTTCCCTCTACCGGTGATTATTGTTATTATTTATTGAGTTTATTTAAATGAAAATTTTTTGGAATTTTGAATAAAAATCAGTCCTGGTTTTTGTTAGAATTAAAAATATTTAAAAGTAAATAATAATAAAATAAATCTTAGCGTGGCCTCCGTTCTTTTTTCTTTTATCGGCAATTTTTAAACTTTACAAATTAAGGATTATATTTTATAACTGATTCTCTTACTCTAGTTTGAAGAAAATTTTAGGGAAATTTAAAGTATTAACGGTAGATTTTTCCCTATATTTCAGGAAATGGAGAAATAATTCTCAAAATTTCCAAAATTTAAAGTTTTGTTGCATTATTTAAGCCTGTAATTTCCTAAAATTTTGTGAATATATAGGGAATTTTTCGTCATTGCATTAAATTTTCCCTAAAATGCAAGAATGTAGAAAAGATTGTAAAAATTTCATTTATATACGTTGGAAAAAGCCGAAAATTGAGAGATTGTAGATAAAAATAATAAAAGTTCGAAGGCTGTTGAATTACTTCATAAACCCAAATTTTTTCCTTATAAGTATAGAAATTTTAAGGAAGATAAAATAAACAAGACAATACTAGAGAAATATCAGTCCCTTATCTTAACGGCTTATAATTCCCAGGTTATAAATTGCATGACATTCTCTTTTATCCTTCATTACACGTATCCTCACACTTTAGCTCTATGTACTGTACTGTACCTGTATTTTATATACCATTCCTATATATTTATCCCTATATAAGATTATATGTCTGTCTTCTACCATAGGGTAATACATTCCCTATAGAATATAAAAATTCCCTATCTTTCCTGTATTTCCCCCACACGAAAGATTATAGATAATGAAGATAGACTTGTGTGGTGACTGCTGGACCAAGTTGAAGAGGCTGAGACTTCCCCCGTGGATCTTCGGGTGGGAGGAGTACCGGATAGGCAGGTCCCCGCCTCTCAGCTTCCGGTCGACCCCGGCATAATGGGCCTTTCAGACCTCAGCGCCGGGTAACTTCCCTCGCATAACCCATAAATAAAAAAAAGCTTTCGTGTTTAATATCATTAACATCCAAATGAATTGAATTTTCCCCCTAAATTTATTGTAATTTATCATTTATAATCATTGAAAACGGTAGGTATTATTACGTAAGACGTGCCTTCACACGCAAAAGACGAAGGCAGCCGGACTTTTTATGCAAATTACGTTCCGCCATTGAAGGTCAAAGGTTACAATCTTATTATTGCCGCGTTTTTAATGTGCAGTAAGATAATTAATAGTTTGTTTATCGTTGATATTAAACAAATATGCAGTGCCTTGGGGTGAGTGAAAGTTGGCAAGATTATGAGATAGAAAGCCGATTCTATTGCGGAAGGAAATTGTTGCCAAGTAACATGTGAAAGTATTTATAAAGTATGGAACCGACTAGACAAGCTAGTCAACCACGTAGTATATATTATATTCCGCACATAAAACACTTTCAGAAACCAGTTAGTGCAGGAATGGCGAAAGAACCATTCACTATTTTACAACACCAAAAAAGGCACAAATACACTCTGGCATACGCATTTAAAGTAATATTTACTTAAATTTTACGTAAATATATTTCTTAATAAATTAATTTTTTATTAAATGTATGCAATACGTTCATTAATACAACATTATTTACGTTATGGTTTTCAAGGTCACGCGCTCGATACTGTCAAACGGTGCGGCTCGACTACTATTTTTAGACAGAGAAAAAAAAATTAAAAAAAAGGCAGAAAAATAATATATACAAACAAGTATGTGTGTTGTAAATTAGTGTATAAAATGATTTGTTATTGTAGGAAGTGTCGGCTTGTTAAACTCAGTTTGCAACATTGAAGTGATGTTAGAATTCATAAACGCCCTGAAGACGGGTTTAGCATTTTAATGCTTGATGGGGTGGAGAATAATTTGTTAATAT
Organism: Centruroides sculpturatus; assembly: GCF_000671375.1. Classification (NCBI taxonomy): domain Eukaryota; kingdom Metazoa; phylum Arthropoda; class Arachnida; order Scorpiones; family Buthidae; genus Centruroides; species Centruroides sculpturatus. The sequence continues at coordinate 260,815 of NW_019385183.1, forward strand.
TAATAGCTGTTTTATTTAAATATCTGTACGGTAGTTAAATTAACGGTAAGAGAAGGAAGGGCCTTTAGTCCTATTTTTAACACCCGTAGACAATTATAGAAGTACGGTTATTTAAGTTCAAGTAATGGGAGTTAACGAAAATAATTTAATAGCAGATGTGTTATTTTATGGAAATTTAATAAATTTTAATTTTATTTTTTAACCGTTTTACCGGTTTTCTATTATCAAACATTTTAAAACACCATTATTTTGACGAATGTATGTATGATTTCAACGTTTTCCTGTATAAGTTTTGCTTTATTTTTAATTCAAATTATTATTTATACTTATGTAAATAATAATTTCGGCATTTATTTTGCATAATTGTGTCTAAATTTCCGCGCTTAGTTCTGTAGAAATTGGCCGTTCCGACTTATTTCGAGTAAATTGTGACCATGGCTTACATAATTTCAATAGTTATTTGCATAATTTTGACGATTTATTGCGTCATGACTGAGAAATTTTTTAAGCCTGTTTTGCATAATTTTGACATTTTAACGCTTGGTTTGCATAATTTCGATACTTTTCTTTTTTCTACGCACGCTTCTTGTACGCATAACATTAGCATAATTTCGAGTTCATTTGCATAATTTACATACTAATACGCGCGATTTCAATGCTTACATTTATAAACATTTGAGTTTATTTGCATAAAATTAGCATAATTTTTGCGCTTTAACTTCATCGTAAACCCCTCTTATGCATACGTAATTATGGGGCAGTTTTAATGCTTTTATTCCAATAGCTGCGAGCATAAAATCTGCATAAATTAGCTCAGGATTTAATTTAATTTTTTCGAAAAGATAAAACTGTTATTGTTTTGAGAGAAAGTGATGCAAACGTTGGCATTATTATGCGGTGTGTCACACATATAACCTTCAAAATAAAACAAATTTCTTTATAGAAACTTGTCTTAGACAAAAGCAAGTCTCGATGGCATTCAAAGGTAAACGAGGTCGACAGATATTTTAAAAGTAAATATTTAAAAATAAAAAATAAAAAAATTGTCTGTGTTCTAGGTTAACAAATGACGACTTTCACTACAAATTTTCGTTTTATTATTTTATTTTATTTTATTTTATTTTTTTAACTTCACGCTTCGTTTGAAGCGTGAACGTGACAATTCTCATGACCGTCTTAAGAAGAGGTAGTTATAAAAAACAAAGAAAATTCAAGGTTTTGACTTCTTAATTGCTTTTTTTAGATTCTTCGCCTTCATCTTACAACTTCATTGTATCCATTGAAGTCGAATGAAACAATAAAATGAATTTTTTTTTCAGAGTTTTCAATTGATTTCGGAATGTGAAAATTGTTAGAAAGCTTCAAAATTAATTTAAAAAATCAATCATTTTTCTCTGTTTTTTTTTTGGATTTTTATTAAAAAATTCAACATTTCTTTTTGAAAATTTTAAATAACGTTTTAATTAATGGGATGGCTCAATGTGGGAGTGACTTATTTCTTTCATTGGGAATCGCCGTGTATCTTTTATATAAAATAAAGAATAAAAATAAAATAAAATTATTAATTTTGTTAAATTGCCAAAAAATAATTTTAAAAAGTCACAAAATGATTTTAAAAAAATTTAAAAAAGGTCACAAGATGATTTTAAAAAATATCTTAAAAAAATACAAAAAAATAATCTTAAAAAAATCAAATATAAGTTTATTATTTTAAACATTTATATTAATTAATTTCTTTCTCAAAATTAAGTATTTTAATTAATTTAATTTAAAAATTTACATTTTAAATTAATAATAAATCATAGGTTCATTATTAGCCTATAGGCCTATTATTATACAAGTTACTTCTAAAAATAGAAATTTGTAGAATAATTTAAATAATTTAATACAATTAAATCTTAAAAAAAAAGAAATGAAAATTTTAATTTGTTTTTAATTATTTTTACTATTAAAAATAAATATGTAAAGTCTCAAAATAAAATTAAACTGGTTTGAATTTAATTGCTTAATTTTTATATAAGCGTGATTTAATTTTGATTAAAGCAAAACACGAATTTAGGAAGGAAAAAAAAATAAAATTACATAATTTATATTATAATAAATTATATAAAAAAGTATTAAACAGATGCCAAAACATCTGATAGTTGTATATTTAAACCAGTGATCTCATCGTCTACAGTTGCAGATTAACGAAAAAAATAATAATATTTACGTAATAAATTATAAAAAGATTACTTAAAAAATTTATTTATTACTTAAGAAATAAGAATCAATGCTTAAATCCTCATTTAAAAATTAAAATTTAATCTACTTCTTCCTGCAAAGTCTCATTCAATCATTGTAATTAAATGTCATAACTGAAGGTAAACCACTGAAAATCTTTATTTATATATATATATATATATAAATGACTATATATTAATGCCTAAGGGTAATCACGCTTATGTGACGCTGTTAAGGTATTAAACTGTCTTCTGAGGGGAGGAACAAATCTCGTATGCTGTCCGGTGTCGTGATACTGGACATCCATTGTGACGTAACTACCGACACTCGTTAATATCGACAATTACGTCAGGAATTAACGTAAATATAAGTTTGTTTCTTGAAGTGAAATTGATAAAAATGACGAAAATTTAGATGGAAATGAGGCAAAACGTCTTAAGATTTTGCATCCTTCCTGTCTTCTTCCTTCCTTTTTCCCATGACGTATAATATCTTTGTTTTACGTAAATTTCATCACTTATACTCTTACGAAATAATATGTATCAAATTTTTATGCATATATTTTACTTCTTATACTGGATTTTTATCGTAATTACTTTAGATAAATATCAATTTTTGAGACGAAATTACAACACTCGATGTAACTAAGAGATACTATCTTATATATTTTTTTACTTTTTTATTTTTTAAATAAGATATATATTGTATTAAAATCCTTAGATAAAACGTCATATATACACAAAAGAGGGGATTTACCTGTATCATATTTGGTAGATTGAAACAAAAATAAAACGAGGAAGTTTAATTTATATGAAAATGATGTGAGAAAGGCCATCAAAAATGATTTTAAAGTGTTTAAAATCAACATTAAAAATTCCAAATTCCAAAATAAGTTAAATAATATAAAATTCTAAAATAAAATATCAAGATTTGAAGCTCAGATTATAAATTTTATCCACGTGTTCTATTAATAAAACAAGAACTGAACTAAAAAATTATAATTTTTGAAATATTCAGATTATTTTTATTGTATTGGAGGCCTCACGTAAGAAGAAGGCCTCTATACAAGCCAGGAAAGACCTGTGTCGAAGGAGACTACGATCTGAAACCCTCGAGGCCCCAGGCCTTTCGATACAGGTATACTGGAAGCTCCATTACGGGCCAAGGAAAGCTACCTATCCCTATAAGAGTCGTCTTTATTATTCCTCTATAAGTCATGTATATTATTATTATAATTGTGGAAGGAACAGAAGGATAATGCTATACACGTGATCTATAAATTTGTATTCGGCATTGGCACATAAGGTAAACGAGTTACAGCCGAGGGCCTCACGTTACGGGTCTGTAGATACACGTATCGTTATTTGATGGAGGAGAAGGGCCTTTTATATTTTACAGCTTAGAACAAGTCTAAATCCATTCCTTCTTATATAATTGTTATTAATAGATATGATTCATGGATCGTTCTTAAGTCGAAATCAAAAAATTAACGTTTCGATTTCATTTATTTTACATTAGATATGTTGAATGAATCATAATCAAGTAGAAATGTCGATTAAAAGCGTAACAATTGACAAGTTCGACATCAAAACTGTAGAAAACAAGAAAATTCTAATCAAATTTGAGTCGAAATATTCATCCAAATTATATTATTAATATAATTTCTTAATATTTTCTTTAGAAAAATAAGTTAATTCGAAGTAATATTTATGAAAATTAACTCAAAGAAGACAAAATTCCTTTATAATTTTCGCAGAAAAGCCCGCTTACAGGCGCCATTTAACACGATGCATCGCGGTTTTAGACTTACATACGAATTATCTTCCAGTAAAAAGTATTTTCGAATAGAAAACTAATAAAAATATATATTTTCGGATAAAGATTACGGTATTATACTGTAAATTTTACGTTTATGCGTGTGTTTAAGCGGATAAATTCAAGCAATCCACGAAAATGGATTGCTTTAATGCGTAGTTTGTATGTAACGTATTGAATTAATGTATATAAAATTCAATTTATTAATGAAAAAAAAATTGTTGAAGTAGAAAAATTTATCGATTTAAGGCCATATCTTGTATAGAAGATAGAGATTTACTGTCAAAGTATCCGATAACATTCTATTCACTGTTGAATGACACATCAAAAACAAAACAGTAAAGAAAACCGATCTCATAACTTTCCTTAACTTCAAATTTAAAAAAATTAATTAAAATTTTAAATAATTATACGAAAATAATTTAATAATAATAAAATATATAAAAATATGATATATATAATAAATAAAATATATAAATATATAAAATAATAATAATAATAA
>NW_019385183.1:265583-356522 GCF_000671375.1 Centruroides sculpturatus
AATTTAATTTTTTAAATGTAAAAAAGCACAGAAAATAAAAGTAGAAATAGTTTTTAAAAATACAAAGGCAGAAGGGGAAAGATAAATCAATTGTTTATGATACAGAATGAAATGAAAGTTTACTAACAGCATCATACTAAAACCGAATTAACCTACCTCATCCTAGTTTGGGCCATTGAGGCCCCGCTAACGATACAGATTTGGGTATTTTAAACTCGAACGATCAGTTCCTGCTCCCGTATTTCGGGTGGGGAAGTAAACACCAGGAAAGATGTTTTGTTACGTCGATCAAAAATTATGGAGCTACCCACCACAGAATGACAAGACACGTAATAAAAAAAGAAAAATCTGGTCTTTTTTCAATTAAAAAATATTTTACTTTATGTTATTCCTTCGCATTTACGGAACAATTCTTCGTCGCGACGTACAAATGGCAACCACAAATTTGTATTATTCTGTGTTAAAAGTTTATTTATACTTAATAACTTCCTATTTAAAAGTGTTAATTTTGCTAAATAATCCTTAATTTTTAACAATAATTCCGTTAAAACATTACACTAATATAATTCAATTATTGTGTTAATCCCTTTATAAAGGAACATTTTTGATACAATAAATAAAGGCAAAAAAGTGTATTAAAAAAATAAATAAAACGAAATTTTATTTCTTTTTAAGTAAAATTTTTGCGGTAATTTAATGCCGAATTTATCAATTGTACGAATATTTATTACGAAGAAAAATAAATTAAAATACACACAAAAAAATTTAATAATAATAATATAAATATACATAAAAAAGTTTTATTTTAATTAGAAAAATCACAAAATAAAATTCCGCTAATGGGATATACATCAATACCGAGAATAATAACGATTACTATATGAGCTAGCAAACATTTACACAAGTAATCCTATAGAATTCTGTATGTAATTTCCACATTACATCATTCGCTACAGGCCTACATATTTTTTTATTTTTTATTTTTTTCTATATACCGGTCCTTTTTTTTGTTGTTCTTTTCTCTGCCGTTCGCTAAATGATCCGAAAGAGGCGTGGAACTAATGTACGTCGTCACTAAACATCCTCTGACGTCACCAGGTGACGTCACTACTCGAGGTACTTGTTAGGATTGCGGTCTGTTATCAGTATAACAGCCGTGCTGGAGAACATATAAAAGGTTGGAGTGGCGAGTGAAGGGGTCAATCGGGACCGAAAAACCCCGCTCGTGACTCTACAAAAGTTAATATTAAAATATACGAAATCTACGGGAAGTTTTTTTTTTTAAATTATATATCGACCATGGATAGTCTATCAAGGACAATAACGGAATGGCCTTGTAAACAACTGCCTGTTACCGGTAAGTGTTTGCCCACATTCAAATTGATCATAGGTATAAACCCCACACGAAATTTTTTGGAGCGAAATTTCGGTTAGGGACCGCGTTAAATAGGGGGACGGGGCGAGGAGGAGTCGAAGGTAAAACGCTCCCGGTATAACGTATACCCAACAACGTGGTTAGTTTCGTGCCACGTGCTCTATATCGATCTGTTGGTTCGTCTAGTGTCGTTTTACTGTGTTAGAAAGTAACTTGAACTAATTTTAAAAAGTTCACGGACCGATTACTCTATTCGCTTTAACACTACTAACTTGTTTTCTAGTGTTTTTCCTATCGAGTTTTGTCTTAAGTAGACAAGTGTTTCGTTAACGCACGCTTATTTTTTATTTTTATTTCTTTTTTTTTCGCCTTTTTCTTCCTTCCGTTGTTGCAAAATTGGCGCGAATTATAAAGGTGAGTGTGTTGAATTTCTAACTAAATGAAAATTTTGGAATTTCCCCGCTTACTTTATTATATATTCGTGTGTTTCTCTATCTAAAATCCGGCTTCCTTTCCTATATTTACCTTGTGTAAAACTATTGGAAAGTCCCAATAGGCTCGAAAAAGTGCGTAGAATGGTGTTTTAACGCGTAAATATTTTCGAGAATTTCTTTATTTTTTATTTTAACGAATGTAAAAATTAATTTTTTTAAAGAAAAAATGAAAACTTGTGAATTAATTGTTTTTTATTTGTTTTGCTTGCAGTAGTTTTTGTAGCATTCATTTTATCGTCTCTATCGAGGTGTAACCCCATCTCGACGTGTGTCGAAGAAGAAGTTTTAGTAAGAAATCAAGCGTTTAAAGATAGAATAATTGATACGTATAATCGCAAATTTTATATACTTTCACAAACGACAGAAGAACAACTGGAAAGTTGGCGTAACGAAACACTGAATATTCTACTTGCGAATATCCAACAACAAAGAAGTGTTGCAGAAACAATAATCAACGAGGTGAGTATCCTATAAGCTTAGATTATATATACACACACACAGTATAGAGATAAATGTATAAAAATCCATTCAGATAATGGGATTTTTAACCATAACAAAACATATTTTCGAATTCTTTTGTTGTATGTTTGGTTAAAACGTTACGACATCCGTAAAATTCAAATTTATGTCCCTGTGAAGAACATAATGTACAGTATAAAAAAATAATAACCTTTTAAGTAGGTTGTTGGCTTTTTAGTAGGCAGATTTATACACAAAAACACTAGAACGTAACACGGTTTTTCCAGAATTAATTTATTATTCGAGCGAATTTTTAGTGTTTACCATACCGTCTTAGGGATTAAATGCCGTACCGGACGTCACTACTTTTATCAATTGTCCGGGAATTTGAATTGGCGACGAGAATACTTTCGATTTGGCATAATTTATGGAGTGGCGAAGTGTATTTTTAACACCGAAAGTCGAAGAACGTGTCAATGAAGCAGCGCATTGAAAAAAAACGAAAATAATGGATTAAGTTACCTCATCAATCAAACATAAACCCGCAGTTCGACAATAATCACGCCGACCAGTCACGAGATCAGGCATACGTGGGTGTCACAATCACGTGAACCGGCATAAAGAATAGATCAGAACTCATCCCCGCTGGAAACAAGAATGAGAAGGACAAAATACCAACCCCCTTCTCGTTGATGGCCAGACATGACGCCAGCCACAAAATTTTTGCTTCTTTAAAAAGGCAGAGAACAATGAAAAAAAGAAAAAAGAAAGAAAAAAAGAAGGCCTTCACTAGTCAAACGAGTTTCTCTTTCCAGGGTATATTTGAACGAACGCGCCGAAAAGTACATTCACAAAGTTGTAAAGGTCCAAGATAATATTCACTTTAAAAATTGCGTAATTTTTCAAAAGTTACTCTTTCTTGCCGGACAACAATCGTGGCACACTGCCAACTTGTGTTTGTGCGTGCGTGTGTCCGTCCGAGAGGTGCAATGGACCCTTCCGTGCCGTAGAGATGGCACGGACAAAATGATCGTCACTCCTAAACAAAGAAAATTTACCGATGAGTCAACACTCCCCATTGGTTTAAACTTATACCATTTGGAATTTTCTGTAGCATCCGCCTGTACTTTTTAGGCATTTAGCCGGAAATCCATTTTCGGGGGGTGATTTTGCATCGCGTGCTACGATGCAATGTCCACTTCCTGATGACATGTTGCATGCGCTCGGATTGTTTCTGTAGCGTACGATGTTTTATTCCGAGCGCGACTTGTGTGAGAACGATGTTTTGTACGTCACGCGATCCGCCAAAAAAATATGTGTAATTGCTCAAACAAATAGTCTATGCTAATAACTATTTAAATATTTAGTATTTACATCGCTCGCCATTAATCTGTAGCATTCATTTCGCCGATAATCAGCTGCAACTCTATTGTTACGTCGCCTACATTCATACTGTTAGGAAAAAACTTGAAAACTTACTGTTTATATTATTTACCGTTAATTATGTCGCGATACAATTAAAAACTGCCGTTAAAATTCTTTTCCATTGTTAAATACACACAGTTAGTCGATCACGTGTTATTGTTTATCATTTTCATTAACTTTCTATTTAACTAATCACCTTTAAATGAATTCGATTGTTACGTTACGTTCTATTTAAAACATATTCCTACTGAATTTTCTTATATTAAGTGGAGTAACAATACTAAAATTTAAAAACAAATGGAAATTCCCTTACTCGAGATGGCGTAACAATACAAAATTCGAATTTTCTAACGTTAAGTGACGTATAACAATGCTAAAATTTATTAACAAAAGCGAAACTGAATTTTTTAACATTAAATGGCGTAATAATTCTAAAATCATTTTAAAATAAGCAATCATTGAAAATAAAATTAGCGCCAAATGCATTTATTTTTATAAATAACAATAAACACTAAATTTTCTAGTACTGTTAATTCTTTTACTTCTATGTCCTTACTCTTTTAAATTTCTGTGTATATCCTGTCTACTTGGACCTTGTTTATTAATAGGATTTATTATCCTGGTGTAGTTTTTAATTAACAAACAGAGATCTGTGAAAATAAAAATATTTTGCTTAATAACTTAATTGCAAAACAAAGGAATAAAAATTAATAAAAAATAATGAAAATTAAATCTTTTACAAGTTTTTAAGTGAGATGAACATTATATTGTTATAATTTATGCAGTAATTATCATTAGACTGTGAAAATGGTAATGAAGTAAAAAATTATGGATATCAATGAATCAAACTTACGGATTATGTGCATGGTAAAAGAGAAGTTTCTTTGCATCTAGCAATGTCNATGATGTGAGAAAGGCCATCAAAAATGATTTTAAAACGAATATACATTAAAGCAAACTTTAAAGCTATTAAAATAGATAAAAAGCGCTATTGGTGCACAATTGACGATTTATTTTTAGCTGCTATAATCGGAAAAAGTTTAATTTAATGTTCACATTGTCCAAAAATTTAAAATAAAAATGTATCGTGACGTCACATCCCGCAATTATTTCCGGTTTTGACAGGTGAAACGGACAAGCGACAAAATTGTGACGTTAAACCACGAAGCAACAATATTTCGACAGTATGCTGCAAACAGGAACCGCGGGTTACTGAACTCGTTACACCTATACTAATACTGTATATGCCTTTTGATTATCATCAAAAAAAACTACATAAGAATTACACGTGTTCGATATACACATAAAATCCAAGAAATGCGCCTAAAAATCTTCTGTTTTTACATAGTATTTATATTATTTTGTGGTAAAAAATCACGTGTTTAAGTTAGTTAAAGGGTAAAGCCATTTCTAAAACACTTTCTGTATTTGCAAGTAAGATACTTGCAAGTGCCTCAGAAATAGAAAATTCCTTTAAAGAAAATAGTGTACTTGCAAGTATTGTAACCTTCTGCTTTCGTATTGCCTTCTGTTAAGATATAGTGTATTAAATTATGCCTTAACGCGTGCAGTAATATGCCTTAAAGTATCGATTATTGAAATTTTAGGGTATAAATAATCGTTAATACATAACAATTTATATAATATTTAATAATATGATATAAATATTATAAAATTTAAATATGTGTGCCTTATTCGTGTTGTTTTATAAAAGTAAGATAAATATACAATAAAGGTGCAAGCATACATAAATTTTATATTATGTTTATAATGCACACGAAATTGTTTTTATTCAGTTATGACACTCGTAAACCTCCAAAATAATCTTTAATTACTGTGAAAAACGAACAAAAACTTGCCCAACTTTAAATTTTTTAAACATAATTTTGATATATTTTATTTAATATACAGGGGTGGCCCAAAAGTCAGCTAACTTTGCAAGCCATTTAGAAGTTTAAGAAAACGTGTCGTTGCAACGGTTAACAGACTTTTGAGTCACGATTTACATTTATAAATATTCGTACACGATTTTTCAATGCCGTAAATTAATTAATTATTTATTAATTTTTTCTAGATGACGAGGAGAGAATTTTGTTCTTCGTCGGACTATGGTAATTTATCGAACACACCAACAACAGACAGTCTTCTGGTATGTACAATAGCCTACATTAGAATGTTTTACAGATTTTTCTAAGCGGTAAATTTCACTAAACTCTCTTACATCTTACAGAATTTAGCAAAGGATGCAGCTTTGTTGAAACTTCACATTTCATTAGTCAAACATTCGTCCAACGTATTCTTTACAAATCAACAAGTTAAACCATTGATTCAAGAAGATTCGGACACGATAAACTCGAACAGCAACGAGAAAATTGAACAGCTGGCTGCAAATCTACTGGAAAGCGCTCACACCCTTCAAAATGTGATCAAGACAATAAACAATGAGACAAACTTTACAGAAATGTTGAACAGCGCGTTAGATCAGAGTCTGACCAAACATTGTTCCCCCTCCAAGAAGTTTCTACGTTTATGCCAGACAGTCAAAAGCAGCTATAAATTATTACAAACGGTTTCCGATTATGTCAAAGGTAATTTTGTGTTGTGATCCATTTTCTTAAATTATTAATATATATATATATATATACGTATACATTACAAGAATGCGCACAATACTTAAGAAAAACAACACGAAACGTAAATTGTGTTCTTCCTTCACAAGAGGAAATTACGTAATTGTGATATACAAATGTATATTTATATATATATTTTTATATATAGACTGATACAGTCTATACGTACGTATATAAAGATGTCAGCCAAGCGGATTTTATATTTATATATACATATATATGTATTATTTTTTTAATCAAANGTATTTATATATACATATATATATATTATTTTTTTAATCAAAAAAGATATACCTTTGACTCGTTTTATAAACCCAAAATTCGAGTAATTTTGATACACCGGAATATTCAATTTTTTTTTTTTTAATTTAAGAAATGAAAAAGAAAAAAAAAAAACACTACCCACCCCCGTGTCTAGTTCCTTCGTACGTCAACAGATGGCAGAAAAGATGTAAAAGGTTATGCCAAAGAATACACTTGAAAAATTCGCGGGAAATGGTGCCTTTTTGAAAATGGCGGATATTTTTTTTTACTCTTTGTGATTTTGTAATACACCCGTTAAGCCCACTTTTCTTTGTTTTATTTAATGTACATTACATGAATTTTTTAAAAAAATGCCCACTTCTTCATTGTGTTTGTCTGCATCTCTTAATGTTGTTGACGTCCATTAGAGATGCGGAAAATAGTTCCTAAAAAAATCGAATTGTTGTTGATATTTCTGTACTTAGAAATTGAAACAAAGTAGATTTTAAAAAAGAAACTAGTCTATCGACAATCGACACCGAATTTGTATTAATTACAATTAATTAATTTAATAATAACAATTAATAATTGTGGCATTATTCATCCGTCCTTGGACTATGCAAAAAATGTTGTTGTTCTTGTTTTTATATATATATTATATATATAAAACGGGAATCATTTTATTCATCTTTCATCGAAATATACGAAGAAAAAGAAAATTTAAAGTATGCTTAATTGAAGAAAAACAAAATATCAATGACAAATTATTTATCACCACGTCATTTATTTATTTTTAATTTATTTTTTCATCATTGATGCTCGTTTTTTTATAATTGTCCGACGACTTTTTACTAGAAAAAAAAAGAAAAAAGGTCGTTATTTTTGTAACGTGTGCAATTTTCAATTTTGTAAATAAATTTTTATAATATTTAAATTATTATTATTGTTGTTTTTTTTGTCTGCTTTTTTTTACACGCAACCGGTGGCCGAGTGGATTCGCGGGTTCGCGCTGGCCACGTGCAGTTTCCCGAGTTTTTTTCACGTGTCTAACACTCGAATAGGGGACAACTTCCGTTAGAAAGTCCATCCGGAATGCATCCGATCTCCACGTGTTGCCTCGCCTCAGTGCCGGCCCGAGGCAAGTTTTAGGATGGAGCTAGATCCTATTATGGTGCCCCCCTTGGACTTAGCGCCTGGTGCGGCTGCTCCGTTCGCCCTATAGTAGGGCCGGCTTTGCCTTGCCTTATCCCATCCATTCTATCCCATAAGAGCTGGTGTAGGCCCACACTAGGGGTAGTAAGGCGCGTTAAGGCTTCGTGGGGCCCGGGCAAATTTGAATTAGGATTGACTGCAGACATTTGGCACCATTGCAATCCCAGATATGACGCCAAATTTCAACTTCGATATTCTTACTACAGTAATGAGTTTATAAAATGCTGCCCTTTTTACCCATAGGATAACGCGCCACTGAATAAGGAAATGTACCTCATTATTCTTCCCGTGCACATATTTCGGAGGTACTGGATCCATTTTTCACCATTCAAAACTCGTGATGAATAGTGAAGAATGGGTTCTACATACATTAAATTTTTGAGGATTCGATTCGAACACGAAAGATCCTCAAACGGAGCCTCATCCATCCTCTCAACATTTATTGACTATAATTACTAATCAAAGGAAAGGAAATTTGGGGATTTAAATCCATTCAGTAAGGAGTTATATCTTCAGAAAAGGGCTTAAAGGTGGGGTTATAACTAAAAAAGGCGAGAAAAATATTGGATTTAGAAGCGTGGTGTTTTGTTTTTCGAAGTTTTTGGATTAATTTGCAACATAAAATTGCTAAATTGCAAACTTTATACAGTAATAATGGTTCTGTAAAGAAATACAGAATATTTTAGATACGACATCCGCTCGGAAGCATGGGCTTTTGGATAAAATGTGGTTTTGGTATTAAGGAAAGAATATAGAATTCCATTATGATAAAATATAAAACTTATAAATGCTCTACTTCTGAAATTCTTGAATAAATGTTGTATATAAGTAACGTGCACTCTCATTTAAAAGCCTCTATTTGTGAAGTTAATTCATGTTATAAGAATACTATTTTAGAGAAGAAATTCTTTTCTGTGAGAAAATTTGGATATGTGATTTATGAAATAGTCTCAACATGTTTTAATTTTAATTTTTGGAGTAAAATTCTATATGTAAGGCTTAAAAATGGCAATATTTAGCCTCTAAGACATAGAAATAAAATAATATTTAGCTGTGATTTAAGAATATAGACGTTTCAAATAACTTTGCTATAAGAGCTTGAAGTATATGAATACAAAAGTAGAAGGCTTTTTAAGATAAAATCTGTTTTATCGTTAAGAAAAATCATAGAATATTAGCAGAAAATAGTAAATTCTAATTACGAACAACGCAAAATACATTATCTTTGACTAGAAACATCAAAGTAAAAGTAGAAACATTTAGGAAAAAAGTCAAAAGTTTACTTGTAATTTTCTAATAAAAATATAAAAATTTCCATAAATATAGAAATAAACTTTTACTTAATTACGTAAATCATAACTTTTATTGAATTCACAGGCATTTAATTGTTAAAAAGGTGAATTATATCTCCAATTTTAACGCTTTATTGACACTATCCATTCCAATTTTACAAAAGTATGTCTACTGTTAACTACGGACCAACCTCTATAGTATCTATAGTAACACACTACAATTTATTTATTATAATTTAGCTTACATTTTTTTACATAATTAGACTCTACATAAATATACTGGAATGACGGCGTATAAACACAGTACTACATTGTTTCAGTTAATATACTGTACAGCACGTTCGTACCTGTAAGCGGGTGACAAAACACCGTATTAAAAGTACAAACGGCGCCTATAGATTAAGTATGGTGTGTTTTTTTATGGAAAAAATCTAACACGAATAAAATAAAATATGTGGAAAAAAATCACAACTCGATACATGGGATAGACGAATTGTTTTACGATTTTTCGGTGTAAACCTGAATGAGTACAGGTAGAAAGGAAAACCAGTTAAAAATCTATCGTGTTTATGTTTGCTCTGACACTAACTGCCGTCATTTCCTGTCTAGGTATGTTGTTAATAGTAAGTTAACAATTGTGACCACCGACTCCACCCAAATAACACAATGAATAAAAATAAAAATAAAAAATATTTCGGGTCGGTCCACTAAATGACGTATGAAAGTAGAATATTTGAAATTATATAAATAGTTACTTATCTTTTATTATATAAGTGTGTTGAGGTCTGCTGGAAAACAGTATCGAAATCCCAGTAGTCCTTCTGCTTAATATATGATACTAAACTGGTTATGAAACTATTACTTAACTTACAAAGAGGCTCTTTCATTGACTTGAATGTCGACCTAGATATTGTCTAGACGAAAGTTTGACCAAGGATAATTTTAAACTAGGGATTAAATTACTGAATAATTTGATTAATGTAAGCCTACTACGCTTAACTCTTTACTTTTTTCCCTCTGATGTACTCTGATTTTTTCTAAATTCCACTTTAAATGTTCGTTAACCTTGCAGTCTACGAATTTCCGAGGTAGTTATATAATCTGAGTACAGTGCCTTATTAAATTCATTTGTGTAGCTATGACAATTAAGTATCGAAAATTATGTACTGTACGAGATGACATGACCAGTCCAGAAAATTTTTCACTCTCGCATACTACAAAAAATTATTTATAAACTATTATAACTCGTATTACGTGTAAAATGATAATTAAGTTATTAAGTGTGTAAACTGTCGATTATCCATTACATGATTGTTTGTAAACTATTAATAAACCAATAGGTTAATGACGATTATGTGTCAAATAGTTAACAACCCGATAGGTTAAAAGCAATTGTGTATTAAACAATCAATGACCCAATAGGCTAATGACAATTATGCGTTAAAGTTAACAACCCAATGAGTTAATGCTAATTGTGTTAAAAAATCTCAGTAGGTTAATGACAATTGTGTTAAACAGTTAACAACCCAATGGATTAATGACAATCACGTGTAAAATGATAATTGAGTTACTATTTATTATCCATTACACGATTGTTTATAAACTATTAGTAAACCAATAGATTAATGACGATTATGTGTCAAGCAGTTAACAGCCCAATAGGTTAATGGCAATTATATGTTAAAATGTTAAGAACTCAATAAATTAATGTAATTATATATTAAAGAGTTAATAACCTACTCTTATAGATTAATTCCTAAATTGTCAAAACACCAACAAACTTTGTAATTTGTAAACTGTCAGAATAACAATACCCTTTATATTATTTGATTGTTAAATAAGTCTGTAGATAGTGAGCGATAAGCATAAATTTTGCTCAACAGAACTAATCACACAGGGTACACGCCAGTAATTGACTATGCCAACTTTATCATACAAGGAAATGCATTTTTCGACCTTCTGTCCCTCTTCAATCTTTTATTACAGATCTACTTAATGAAACAATAAATTATATTATATAATTCTAATACATTACACTGAATACATAAATACACACATTTACTATATTTAAAACTTTTAACGCGTATGTTATATATTCAGTGTGATGTATTAGAATTATATACAGTCGACCCCCCTATAACACTGTTGACAATTCCGTTTTATATGAATTCCATGTTGTACGAGTCACTTCGATTTTACAAATACGTGTGCCGGGCTGTGAACGGCTCGCGTATTTATAAAATCTAAGTGACTCGTACAACATGGAATTCTTATAAAACGGAATTATCAACAGTGTTATAGGGGGGTCGACTGTAATAGTATTTACTGTTTCATTAAATAGATCTGTAATAAAGGATTGAACAGGGGCAGAAAGCCCGAAATGGGCCTTCATTTCTCTATTATATGCCGACTATTGTATCATACAGCTGGCATAATCACACGATTCGGTGATAATGTCCTTTGCAATGAAGAATTTGGTAACTCGATCCGTTCGCGAGCATCGATTGGGCGCTACAGAAAAGGTGGTTACATCGAGGTTCGACCGTTGTAAATTGTTATTAAAGTAGAAATAAAAAGAAATCAGGTTTAAAAATAATAATTTTTATTGTTATTTAATGAATTTTTCGAAAAAAATTCGAAAGTAAAACACTTTTTTTAGACCAATTCTCATTTTATTATTATTTAAATATATATAAGAAAATGAGCGCTTTTTTAAAAATTTTTTCGATAACCGATCTTTTTTTTACTACAAAAAATATGTTACACGTCACTTCGTCGCTTACAATTAATTACTCTTTGGTATAACACCATCAAAAAATACTGGAATAATAGGAAAAAAATCATTAAACATAACATGGTAGGAACTTTTCATTTAAGTTGGTGTAACCTTCTAAAAAATCTTCTACACTTTAAAAATTATTGCTTTTCTTTTGGAGATTATAATTATGGGAAGAAAAAGTCGTGACTCTTAACTTATAAACGCGAATACTTAAAAAAATAATGTCGCAAATTACACGTAACGAAAGAAACTTGTATACACGAGACAGACGATGTAAAGTATATGACTCGAAGATAAAAAAAAAAATATATATAAGTTATACATAATTAACGATGAACTCAACTGGCCACAGTTCTGTTAAAAAAGACGTCAACACAACCTGAACGTAACTCATTGGTCTCGAGTTGCACTTGTTTGAATATTCAAAAAAATGCAGTTGAGAAGAGGTAGGCAAATATCGTTAAGATCGTGTGAATTTTTACAAAGTTTGTTCTTTATTTTACATTGTCTTTGGTAGTCTCTTCGTGTCGACGATTGTTAAAAATTTAATTTATTTGGAAGAGTTATCATCTACGTCGAGTGTTGTTGGCAGTTTACACGCACGTAGCCGTTCACAACTTTGCTCCTTTTTCACTACTAAGCCACGTGTCTTGGCTTTAAATAATATACTCTTTACACTACTTGGTCTTCGTAACACCTTATTTCACAACTTTGGTCTTCGTTACTACTTCATTACACAACTTTCTCTTCGTTACTGTGTTCGTTATACAACTTCGGTCTTCGGTATCATATTGATTTACACCATACAATATGATTTTAAATACAATATTCGTACGCAATTTGATTCTCGTCCTCTTATTTGCGTATTTTTTTAAATATAAATAAATTAAGAAAATAAATAATGTGTATATAACGGATCACAGAATTTCCTTTTGTACACAGATTACAGTTTTTTCAATTAATTACTTTCGTGGGTAGATTTTAGATAATCGAATACACTAACAACGAAGTCGACAGCTTTGATATAGTCCCGCAATATAAGATAATCCCTCAAATTACGGTGGGTTTCTACTGTAATGTTTCTGCGGGTTTGTTTCATTATTTTTCTTTCCACATCTGCGTTTGGTTTGATTCCCAGGATGATCATGCTTCTTTGAAGTTCGCATAAAACTTGTACCAATTCATTTTCAGCATTTCTGAACAGTTGTAGATACATTTTCTGATCCAGTTGATCCAAAATTGCTTGCTCCAAACCAACTGCAAAATATTGAAGCGTTTGGTACGAAGTTCTAAACGCTTCGTCTCTCTGAAAAAACAACGAAACGTTCAGTTCGGTTGATGCATTACGCTTATAATTAGAAGTAGACCCCGCTTTTACACCATCAAATGTCTTATTTGGGACCGTTTAAGCATTGTATCGGCAGTTTAAGTCAGCATATCTACTTTAACGAACATTTTCACAATACTCAAAGCCTTCTAATAGAACATTTATTATATTTACCTCTAAATAGCGGATGTCTCGGTCCCGATAGTGTCGCTATTTACAAGTTATACCGTATTTGTAGGTAACTAATCTAAATTTACTAGCGTAACTTACGGCCCTCACTTATACACACCTACATTATACTGTACTTACAGTATTACAGGGGTGAATGTAGGTTTGCAAGTTCTAATTTGGGCTTCCACCAGTTACGCTACTGTCAATTTATATTAAGCTTACGGGAATATGATTGTTCGGTTTAGGACGAGTAACGAGATATAAAAGCGGGGTCTACATTATATAATGAAATTAATACTAACTTTTAATTGTTTCAGATACTCGAAAGTTAATTTAGGTATATCTGGGAGCCAGACTTCTTTTTGATATTCCACCGACAGTTCGAATTCTGGTTCGTCGAATACTTTGTTCAGCTAAAATATAAATAAATAAATAAATTTTACATCTATAATTTTAATTTATTTTTACGAAATTCTAGAATTTGTGTCACTTTAAAATAAAGTAAAACCGTTATTTTGGAGTATAAATTTTATGTAAGATTCATTCTTTACAAATATATCTTAAAAATATTAATTATAACATAAATTATATAAACAGAGGCCCAGAAGTCAATTAACCACTGTAAAGATCGATTTGTTGTCTTATTTAAATACTTCATTTACGTACAAACAATACTTTTCGCTAATTACTGAATCGTTTGTAAAAATGTACAACAGTAACCCGAGTTTTGGGCCACCCCTTACACTCCAGAGAGGTAAAGAAACAAAGAATACGCGCAATTCGTCTGTTTAATATCTCTAGAATGCAATTTTTGGAATATAAATCAGAAATTTCTTCAAAAAAACAAGCAAAATAGAAATTTTTAGAAAGTTTTCGAGGTAAAGAATAATTTATAAAGCCAAACAATTAATTAAATTTCGATTTCCTTTAATAATAAAGTAAACATTTGGCGTAGTAACTTACATAAGTGTAATTTATTCAAGATTCGTAGAAGAATTTCCCTAAAGTAATGTTAAAGATGTTAAAATATAAATTGTTCTCGTGCAAACAAGTTTATAAACATAATGTATTTAAAAAAATCAAAAAATTCCCTAATAATTTGTATGAACGAAACTTACTTTTTTTCTAATTTATTAACGATTTATAACAATCAAAAAATTACGAAAGAAGGCCAAGGATATCTAAAAATATCACGGAATAATTGTGTAATGTCTTTATTTCCTTTCGACAGATGGAGCTGAGCTTCTGATTTCAAAAAAAGAAAAAAAAAAAAAAGACTTGACGATGACCTCACGGGGTCGGGGGCAAGGTCACTCGCACTCTTTCTACTTAAATAACTCGATCGAGTGAATAATTAATTTTATTCGTTTAAATATTCATTTTGTTAGAATATAAAGGGAGTGAACAGACTTAACACTACAGAAAAATATAATTGTATATATCCCGTGTCGAATGTAGTGTTATTCTATCGTGGAAGTGTTGAGATATTCGGGTATTGCGCAGTTGTAAGCTGTAAACAATGCCGTAATACGGGGGGAATTGTAAAGAAACTCTTAAGTGTAATGTGTAAGACGTCGTCCGAGAGAAAAACAGAGAGAAGAGGGGAGGACGCGTGTGACGTATAAGAAGATACGATAACAATTATCTTGGATATATTACTTCGTGCAGACTTTAATTGTTTTGTTGTGACTGTGCATCGGGGAGGAACATCTCTACGTATTTTATGAATATGCGTAGGAGTATTTTGTACTTTTTCTCACGGTAACCTTGGAAAATGCCCACCAATGTCTATCCGAATCTAATCGCTTCGCGTTTTTAACGCCCACCATTTTTGTGAATCTTCTTCTAAGTCATTGGTCTGGGACTTCGTCTCTTTGAGGGTTCTCTATGCGCCCTTCACCTTTAATATATAAAAAAAGCCATATCTTGCGCTATATTACAACTATAGCATTACGTCACGGATCTCGCGTGAAATTTCCTGAATATTAAATACGCTGGCTTAACACGAGAGCCCATAACACCGGTTTAACATGGGCTGATTTTTTACAAAGTTCCTCTCAATTCTTAAGAGCTTCGGAAACTGATTTTCAGAAGTCTTTTCTTAGGCTCTAAGGCATTCAGAAATTAACGAATTTTAGAAGGGATTATTAGCTTTAAGAATTTTACTTTTTTTATGAAATTCAAGTGTATCGTGTGTTGCATATTGCATATTATGGGCGTTAAAAATGATCCCACTTAATTAATTTTTTACAGTCGTAATTTTATAGGGCTTATGTAATGATGAATAATGCTTTATAATTAGAATGTACGGGATTTATAATTAATACACATTAAATTATTCTAATTTTAAAAAGGCCCGAATTATTAGTAGACTTATTAGTGGGATTTCTGTGTAATTTGATTGCTTATGGTAAAAATTAATGGTTACACGATGTTCCTATAGTTCTAGAATTTATTCTAGAGCAAAAAAAATCTATGCAGTGAATGACTTTATAGTATACGAGGGTTATAATGCTTTGTTATAGCCAAATCTATGCATCTATGGGGTGTTATTTTTAGAAGCGTAACAACTAGAGGCGTAACTGTTACGAAAGTTTGATAGATTAATGCCTTAATTTAGACGACTTTACATCTTTCTAAACTTATCTTTGGCTGTAAATATGCATTTCAGGAAGTCTGGAATACTTTAAAACTTTGTCACTGTTCTTATCTGTATAAAAATATTAAGCAATAGCAGTGTCAGCGAGCAGCTCTCGTCATAAAATAACACGTGTTTTTTTAATTTATAAACAAAAAAATGAGCCGTAATATTAAAATCCAGCGCCGAAACTAAATTTACATGGCAGAAAGAAAAATGGAAGCGGAATAAAAGATCAAGTTGTTGTTTTGTGCGCCGGAAAATAGGGTTTAAAAACGGGTTGTAAAAACAGTAAAATCATAAATAAACTTCTAAAAACGTTAACGAGATAAGAAACGAATATTTGAGTAGTCGGCTAACCTCAACTCTCAGGGTTAACATCGTTAATGACACCTGTTCAAAAGACGTACAGTTTTTTCCTAGTCTCCACATCGCATGGTGGAGATAAACCCTAAGGCCAATTTCTATTGTGTACAAAACTGTATTCCCCTCTGTTTACCCACCCCCTTTCGCATTATATCGAGGTCGTTTCCATGTGTCTTTTTCTCGCTTCGGCCTCACACAACTAGAGCAGAAAAGAAAGCTGCTGGAAGAAAGAACTTCTTTATTTTTATTTAGCGTTTTTTTAATGTTGTAGAATGGCGTACGCACGTACGCTTTGTTATTATTTGTCTCTACTTATACACACAAGCGCAGGTTATGACGCTTAGATAAACCCTTATCCTTTCACGATAAACGTACGGTTTCCTCTTTTCTGGATATTCATTTCGACATAGCGCGTGTTTCTATTTGATATTCGAGTTTTTAGAAGGGAAGCCTTTCTGGTGTTAAAAATAATTATAAAAAAAACTACTTACGAATGCGTCTTTGGTCCTCATTCCGTTCTGCCTTGCCACTTTGGCAGCGTGGAGGATGTCGTCGAATAACTGTTGGACTGTGGCGGGGGGTGCTCCTACCAAGTCTTCTTTTGCATTGAACACGTGACCGGGGATGCCGCACGGGTTCTTCCATCGTGGCTTGTTCGTTGGACGTAAGGGATTTTTCACCGGTGCTGCCGTAACGAAACCCGTCAAGACGGCTACCACTATCAAGACACCGAGACGACATTCTGAGAAAGAGAAAGTTTATCAGAAACAGACGGACAGACAGACAGATGCGTTATCGGTTGCTATTAAAAGCGCGCGCTCGGACACCTACTTGTTAAACAATCTAAGCAGCGACTAGACAGCATCAGTAAGCGTTGGATATCCACAACAATTCTCTGAGGTAGCGTAATAGGTAAAACAACCCAACTAGTGCACGTGAAGGTAGTGACTGACCACGCTCCACCACGACCATTAAATACATATGGCCACTTCGAGATATATAATGAGTTACTAGTGGGAATTACCTATAGTGTGTCCATTTCTCGGATTTACCCCCCTCGGCAATATTTGTATCGGCTTCAATGAGTGGTAGACAACTTGAGTATCAACTCGGTTCGAGGCGGCGATTGGCTAACCGGATAAGTGACGAATGCGTGACGTCAAAAGAAGTCAAGACGTAGCCTACGGTTCATTCATAATTTCTTGAGAGGAGCAGGGGATCGTCCAGTGGGCTAAACGCATCGTTTACTATTTTCTAAAGAATCGATTGACAGTTGTGGCCTAAAAATTGCTCAATATTATAAAACCGTACGTGTATACACACACATATACGTACATAAACACACGAAAATTCGTTCGTGTCAACGACGTCCTTGAAAAGATCTCGACGATCGTTAATACCTCGGTACATTCTTCCGAAAAGGATGACTACTCGCAGGTGTGCCTCTTCCTTATAAATATTATATACAAAGAAATTAAAAGGGGGATTATCGTTTATGACCTAACAATATTAATCTATCGATCTGTATATTACAAATGAGAGTTCTTGTAATTGTTTCCACCCCAGAAATGTCTTTCTAACACTTAGAATATTTAGCTTTTTATTGATTTTTCTTTTATGAATTACATTAAAGTTCAATATTTTAGGCGATGAGATCATCCAAAATAGGAACTCTGCCTACGATTGTGGTCAGTTTTTTCATCGTTTAGTTCGTTTTTCTTAGAACTATATTCTGATAATGTCTAACTAGATTAAGGTGGAGAAATAAATGTCAAACTAGGTCATTTATAATAAGCTTAAGCTATAACATTGTTATAAATAGATAAACAATGTTTTCGGTCGTGTTGCCTGCATTGTTATGCAGTCGTTCAGAAAGTTTTTTACTATCACATTATGCTTTAAACTCTTCAAAATCGACATTTTTTTCGTTTCTGCATCCTTAAACTCTTCAATTTTAATATTATTTTTATTTTTTATCCCTAATATCACGGTCTTTGCTATTACATCCTTATAAAAGCCCTTAATATTAAGATAAGTGCTCATTTTCGTATCCATAAAACTCTTGGGAGCCCTTTAAAATCGTTTTATTCCAGATTTAAATATCAAAATTTTTGGTTTTTTTTAAATATATATATACATAAACCTTATTAAAATCCCCTAATATTAAAATTTTCACTATTTTATAACCATAGATCGCTTAAAATTACGCTCTTCGTTATATACAAATACAAATTGTGTTTATAAACAATATCAACAAGCTTCAATGTCAAAGATCTATCATTATAATAATCTTCAATATCAAAGCTATTTTTACAGCATATTTCCTATTCATAGGTTAATATCAGGAAAGTCCAAGAGACATATTTTACTTATGTGTTGTGGCATTTCACAATTACTAGGTTTACGTAAGGGAATAATTTATAAGTACATTAACACTTTCGTTTCTTGTTTATAAAACACAATTCTGCACCAACACAATATTGAAAAAGTAAATATTTTTAAAAATTTATTACTTTAAAAATCTGGAAACGTCGAAAATAGATAAGGTTACGTGGGTGTTTCGATTCTATAAAGATTGTTCAATGTTTACTTGTGCCTATAATGGATAGAGATGGGTCCTACCTGTCCCTGCATTCCTCTTCCTAGTTAATAGATTGATTGACTGCCCGGGAGTTTGGAAGTGTGCCTCTGGGCCTGAGAAACCAGTGTCAAAAACATTGGACACGTGGTTTGATGTTATAATACACGCGAGCATTAAAAGAAACACCGGAGAGGTCTTTGTGTAGTACACTTATCTAAAACTGTTTTATGGTGATTTTCTGTAAGTAGAGACGGAAAATAACTCGGTTTTGTTTAAAACCAATCTTCCATTCGTCAGTGTTGACAGGCCTTTGCTTTGAACAGGATGTTGCTAGATGTTATCTTTTTAAATATGATCGCTATGCGACCGTGTAAAAGCAGTTAACGGATATACCACAGGCCATTAAGTGTATTTTAACCTATGCAATTAACGGTTAATTATTTTACCTTTGCGGCATCCAACTGCTGCATCGAGTTTACTACTTAAATATAATCCAATAGATAATCCGCATTAGCTAAGTAGAGCTGAAAAGATCACCTTTTGTTTACTTTTCTCTAAGGCGTTGCTAAATTAGTTTGCACTCGAATACTTTACTACGCCTCCAAATGGTCCTCTTTAAGGTATTTTCGAAGGGAAAAGTTCAAGTAGCTTTTTACGTCGATATACTTACACAAATTTCACTATAGGTTAAGAAAGTGGCGCAATTCACTGGATAAACCTACAAGTATGACCTATAAATTGACCCGTTTTAATGCTAGACGAAGAAAAATATCGAAAACGCGTAGAGATACACGTAATCTACCGGATATGACCTTGGTTTCCTTTGAAGTTTAACGATTTCTCACAAGTATAGGGGAGAAATGACGTCAAAATTATATCGTAGATCTACAGTATAGTGTTTTCCGTAACGGCTTATATCAACACCTTTATTTTCTTCACCGATTAAACTATATCCTGTAGTTGAAACTTTGTAAAGTTTCTACTCTCTTTATTAATTAATAATTATATATTAAACAATACGGTAAATACTTTACTGCACGAGGTCATTAGGTATACAAGGATACAAAGTCGTGTGTCTTGCTATCCCGTAATACCAGAACTTTGTGTAGGATTATTTCATACCTTATAAAATCCTTACAAATGAATCGAATTAAGATATGAAGATGTTACGTGTCTTATAAGCCTATATAGAAATCTTTACAACTCACACGTGTGTTATATGCAAGACCAACAAGAGGAAGGTGAAGCAAGAGCTGTAGGGGCTCGGAGATATAGATATCTCCGAGCCCTTACAGCTCTTATAATCTATATAATAAAATTTTAAATACGAGATCTAGAAAATCAGTTTAAATAATTTGCAGGTGTATAAAGGGAAAGGAAGGAAACGAGATAAACTAAGAGTACACGCCAGAAGTCCCAGCCCTAAGGCCCTATTACTCTCCTGAAGGCTCCCCCGTAGACCTATACTGTTCAATAACACTTTATTATAGATATGCAAGGCCTAAGGGACAACCCATACTAAATACGCTTCTATAGGATTAAACTGGGATGGGCATTAAGCTTATGCCTCAACTATAGTTTCATAAACAATAGCAATAAAAGTGTTAAACAACTCATAAATACCGAAAAGATGACTTATAAAATTACCGTGTATACTAATTTAGTACCGATACGAGAAATAAAAAATGAAAGAGGAAAATAACAATTCATAAATTTCCACCCCACTTACAACGTCACACGAACTTATTATTATTTCGAACACATTCTCACTTTAATACCAGCCACACAAACTTAGTATGCAAATTATGTGTTTGCTATTTGTGGGCGCGAACTTCTCGTTTGCTTCCTAAAATAAAAACTAAACTGTGATTTAGTTTTGAATATTAATGTATCTCGTTCCAAGGTTATCATTATCGGAAGTTTCGATAGGGAAATTAGGTTAGTAAGGGAAGACACATCGAAATATATCAGATAAATATGCCTGATAAAATTGTCTAAATATCTTATACACTCGTAAACGAGTCTTTAATTATGTTATGTACATCCCAATTAATATTGTACGCAACTTTTTCAAGCTTTATGATAAATATTTTACGAATAAATAACAGTTGTACTCAAGGTTAGTTGCTCGAAATACATCTTTTAATGGTCATTAAACATATTTATAATTAATTCTAATGCTCTTATATACTTAAAATGGTAGCATTTGTATAAAAATTTAAATTTTACCTCGTATTCTTCTAAAATAATTGAATGTAATTTATTTTGAGTTCGTGTAACTTTCGTTTCCTTGTTTATTTTCTCGTGTCATTTACTCGTTTTAAACAAGATTTTATGATAAAAAAACATTCTAAAGTATTGTAAATTTAATTAATGTTAACAATTAGAGGCAAATTTATTATTAACTTGTGAACTAATGGGAGTGTAGACTTACCTACCACAGTGTTTCTCAACCTCTAACGAATCGTCGCCCCCTTCACTACAAAATATCGATGCCCGGGGCCAAGACTAACGCCAAATTCGTACTACATCGAATAGACTAGTGACTGGTATAATGTTATTTGTTTAATTATTGTACGATATAACGAATAAAATATATAATTATTCTTAATATACTGTTTTACTATATCGTCCAGAAAATTGTTTTCGCCCCCCCCAAAATGTAAATTGTTACTAATCGCCTCTCAACATGAAAAAAACCCCACTTAAGGGCGAAATCTTCTTCGTTGAGAGAAACATTGTTCTAAATAATCCGCCAACACTTTACTGCTATGAACTAAATTAAGCGAAAGTCCAGGTATTCAAGTAAGTATCTTTATCTGTGCATTAGTCTCTTCCGGTAAGGGCAACACCACTAATTATAACAAATAAACTGTAAAATCGGCTTTAAGGTCATACCCCTGCCATTGAAATGAAGCCTGTCAATAGAATAAGTAAGTAACCAGGTGCGTTAATTTCACGCGAACCGTTGGAAATTGATGAACCTTCCCTTTAATGAAGTTTAACAGTAGAAAACAGTTCCCCTGAGACCGGAGTGCCTACCCATTCATTCCAGTGTCAGGTATTTTCACATAAGAACGCGTATAGTTCTACTTTAGGGTGTGTAAATGTGTAGTATCTTACGTTAAGTGAGGATCTTTATTATTAAATAGGTCAATATAGCATTAGAATGGGTATAAATTCGGACGAATATTTAGTCATTGAGATGAGTGTGGTTCCCTTAACGAGAAGACTAGATGAAATAAACCTGGCTTCTAGAAATATTACACAATTTTTTAAGGAAACGACACTTATCTGATCTCATAAAACCGCACAAATTCATAGATTCTGCAGATTTAAGAAGAATTAAATTAGTGTAATGCACTTACACCCTATCAGAGAAGACACGTAGAGTAATAGAGATCCTAAACTCTCTTTAATTATTAATATACAGAGGACCGAATCCAAGATTATTGTATTCGATTACGAGTGTAAACTGCCTTTCATAGACATATATCCGGCTTTATCTTCTCCGGTGTTCTAGATAGAAAGACAGTTTACACTTATAGTTAAATACAATAATCCTACACCGGCTCGGAATCCTAATTATTAAGGATTTACACAGGTTGTAGTATTAAATTGACTTGTCCTAGTAGCAAAGGATCCTACGCTGTGTGAGCGAGAGAGTGTTATCTTTGGTATATTTTTAATTGAAAAATAAGCCAAGAAAGTATTTAAAAACATTGTTAATTATTCGAGTGTATCTCATTGCTATTTTTGAACGATAAAGGTAGATAATTCCGTACATAACTTTGGAATTATGACGATAAATCAACAGGTAGGCGAACGAAGGAAGTCTTGACCTCTTTTCACCAACTTTCATTTATCCTTCAACACATTAAACGAGTTACGACAACAGAAGCATTTACTTATTTATCTATTTATTTATTTAAATAATTTTTCTCCCATTATATTTTGTAATTTCTGTTAAACACAAACGGAAAAGAAGCCGAAGACGACGTAAACAATTAAATAAAAACGAAAATAAAAGAAATAAATTCCGATTTCATCCAGAGATGGCGCTATTAATTTTCGTTTTATTAAAATTTACCGACGTTTTCTATTAATGACTTCTTATTATTAATTCGGACGTCGAAGGGGTTATTAATACCTCGAGTGACGGAAGGGACGGCGAGGCGGCGGTATCTCTTCGGTCACGTGACCGGCGTAAGAGAAAATATGGGACTGATCGGCGTACCGGCGGTTATATCTCCGGATTTACTGCACGCTTTGTGTTCAATGGGGCACGGTGACGAAATAGGTAAGTATATATTAATCGTAGATGCGTGAATTGTATATTAGTAACCAGATCTACGGCTTCGTCCCTCAAGGTAAACTACAAACCGTTCATAAGCCACGTTAGCGGCCCGCAACGTGCCACGTCACGTGTTTAGTTCACTTTTCGACGGAGGGGGTGCCGCTGTTCGGGAGGGGATTAATAATTTGGCCAAAGTCATCCAATAAGGAAGCGAAGGCGGTGTGACGTGTGGGAGCGACACCACAACGCGCGCGCGTGTGTGTGTGTAGGACTGCTTATGAAATACTTTCATTCACGAACTTATCGAATATTCTTTAGTGAAATCATCGCCGCACGGATTTCCTTCGTACAACAGGATGTTTAAAAATAAAATTTATATATTCTGGGGGTCCTTTAAGCGTGGGCGATAAGATAATGGCTTATATTTTCCACCCTTACGCGCTATCGCTACCGTATTTCCAATATCCGACCAATTTTTAAATCAGCGTCACGTGATCCAATGCACGAGTGAACTCGGTGTCCCAGAATATACGTGTGGCCCCTATAAATTGTCACATTTGTTGCGCGACAAAAGTGACAATAAAATTGTTTCCTTGACTGAGTCACTGTTTTTCGACGTTAATTTGCACCCCGAAATACCATTTTTTTCAAATAATTTTCGTGACTCACGTATATTTTGCAAAATTTTCTCTTAATCTACCTTTTACTCCGATAATATTCGAAAAGATTTGCCGTTATTTTGGGCTAAAACACCATTTTTTTGGATAGATCTGTTTACGTTTAAACGGACGACGTGTGACGTCGATTAACTTATCTTTGTGTTATGTCATCTTTATTATCATATTTAAGTTGTTAGATTACAGATTTACGTTCTTGTATGTATATAATATTTTATAAATAATAAATTATCTAAAAATATACTTTATAAGGTTTGTAAAGAACATAGAAATTCGTTGAAGGAGCTAATCGTTGATGATAAATTGAACAGGATCTTCTCGTGTATTTTTTTTTATACGTGATTTACTCGCCTTTATTGTTTTAACTTCGCTAAATTACTTGGGTTTTATTAATTATTTTTATTTTTTATGCAACGTTTTTACATCTTTATCTTTCCATAAAAGTAGACAAATATTCACAAATTGATTATTATTATTGAATCTGATGATAATGGTGTGATGCTGAAAATGGTGTTACAGTGCTCGGTGTGAAACAATGGTGTTACAATGCTGGATGTGACGTTAGAAATGGTGTTACGTGCAGGGTGTGATGCTGGAAATGGTGAAGCGGCGCTGATGATGAAAGTGGATTAGTAATAATGTTAGAAATTTCATAGCTATGCTGATTGTGCTAACTTCAAATTCAGATTTTAAATTTATGATAATTTTCTCGAATTTTTTCGTATATTTTTTAAAATCAAATTCACTAGATTTTCGAGCAGAATTTAAATAGAAGAAAGTGTAGTTTTACAGACGTTTAAGTAAATTGTTAAATTGAGACACAATACGAAGAAACGTGTCCCTAGACAATTAGTTTTGTGAAAAATTATTAAAAAATGCACCTATTACTGAAATTATTTTACATAAAGACTTAAAAAAAACCAGACAGAAACAAAATTATACGTAGCAAAAGTTTATGAGCGATACAGGGTGGCTCAGAAGTCGGTTAACCACGGTAAAACAAAATTACCGTCTTATTAGTAAATAGTACAAAAACACGCTGTTTTAACAATTCGTACTCACAGGTGCATACGAAACGCAAAATACCGGTTAATCGACTTTTGGTCCACTCCGTAGATAAGATTCAGATAATCAGTTTATATATATATATATATATTTAAAGTAAAAAGTAAGTAAATTTTGAAATTTTAATTGAGAAACCGTGTTATTTTAGTCGTAATTAGCTTTGCTTAATAATTCTTTAAAATTTGCGAGTGGAAAATTACCAGAAAATTATTTCATAGGTTGTGTTTTATGTGCTTTTGTATGTTTTTACAAGATAATTTATCAAATTCATGGTTTTATTCTCAAACATCCAAAGGCTCTTGTAATTTCTCGCACATTTTGCAATTGTAATCTGAAGAATGTTTTCTTAAATTCTACAGAAATGTTCGTTTTGTTTATTGATCTGGAAGATGAAATCGAGTTTATTTTTTAGCAATTTTCCATTATTTATTTTCGTTTCTAAATGTTTATTTTGTTTCGTTTCGCGAATATGATGACTCTTCAAAGTATAGTGTTTGCGCTGCTTAAACTGTATTTTACAGTTTATTAAGGTCCCCTCTCCTCTTACATTAAGTTTCGTAGGCATGGGTTTACTCTGGTGTTTTCTTTATTGATTTTAACTAAAAAGTAAGCTTGTCCATTGTTTCTGTATTGACAAAAATAGAGGAGAAATAATAGAACTTATTAGAAATTGATGAGGGAATTTATACTTGTATGAGGATTTTTGTCTTGCTGGTATTTTTCTTTAAAGAATTTGTTTTACTGTATTTTCGTAGTGGTAACTTATATTTTGTGCATTGTGATATTTACTTTTCTGTATGGTCTTTTTTGTATTTTTAGTAGTAGTCTATTTGTTTCTCTGATATTTTTAAAAAGAATATGTATATTTTTCTATTATATTTTTATAGTGTTATCTATATTCCTCTGTTGGTGGTGTATATACATCTATGGTTTTGTATTATTTTCTCAGTGGCACCTACTACACTATTCTGCCATTTCTCGGTGGCACCTACCATGTTTTTCTGCCATTTTTCTTACTGACATCTGCTGTTTTATCAATTCTATTACTGTATCTTTTCGGTCGTGTCCGCATTTGCCTACTATTTTCTAATGACATTTATGTCTTTTCTACAGTCGACCCCCCTATAACACTGTTGATTTTTCCGTTTTATATGAATTCCATGTTGTACGAGTCACTTAGATTTTACAAATACGTGAGCCGTTCACAGCCCGGCACACGTATTTGTAAAATCTAAATGACTCGTACAACATGGAATTCATATAAAACGGAAAAATCAACAGTGTTATAGGGGGTCGACTGTATTTCATACTTTGTGTCTTCGGTATGTTCTTTCTAATGCTTATCGTTTTAACGCTTTGTTTTATTCTTAATATGCTGTCTTTTGTCTACTTCTACTGTTTTATTAAACAATCCTCGAATTTTCATTTTGTTAACTAATAATATGTAATAGTCTGTAAAGCTTTTTATAGTCACAACAGGAGATTTTTAACGTTACGCGTACGCTTATTACATAAGCACCCTACAGGCTTTCCTTAACGATTTGTTTAAGTTAGTTATAACTTCCCCATTGTTTTAACATTAATAACAAAAAATTCACTTACAGAAAAAAACTAGGAAAACAATGTTAAAAGTCTGCATTGTCGGTCGTAAAAAAATACAAATTTCTCATTTCGAATCTTTGTAATTAGGAAATGCCTTTATGTGAACAATAAGGTATTCTATTAATTTAAAGGCTTAATCAAGGCGATAAAAATCTATCTTATTGTTCGCAAACCGTGTAAATTTTTGTACGATGGAAAATGTATCCCGGGTGGATTTGAATACGCGCTGGAGAATTTAGTTTTCATTCGTCTGTTGTGTTGGAGGAAACAAACAATTGTAGTGGAACAATGGCGATTTATTCGGTCAGTGAAAGAGAAGGAGACGATAAACTTCCTTATCTTCTTCCCTTGACCTACATCGAGTCGCAAGTTCAACGAATTATAAACATCAAACGATGACCCACAAACTTTTCCTCGTCATCTGACAATCATTTCATTTAATAGAACGTATACGTCGTCCTTGCTCCCAAACAATTCATGCTTTTCGCGCGATTTTTACAATGTATCGACGTTAACGGTACAAGGACCATTGTAATTTATGGTGTAATCTTCTCCGTAACTCTCCTTCTTACACCATTACTAATTATTGGATATTATGAAGCTGTCATCTTTAACCGTATCACGGCGATCGCTTAGTTTGTAGCTGTTATCATTGTATGCTATAGCCCTTATATTACACCAATATTGTTGTGTAATATACCTGTGTAGTTTAGTTTAAGCCGACAATATATGTCATTAGAGCATATATTGATTTAACTGTATATTACACATTTGTAATCTGCTATATGGTAATACCGTTGTGTTATATCTGTGCTTTATACCTTTATAGCCTAGCCTATACCATTATAATCTAGTCTGTGGCTATAATGTTATGCATTATTAATTAAAACTTAATCTATGGTAGCATATTTGTCTATATGTTATGGCTTAATCACTGGCAATACTTCGTGTATTGTGTCTATTATTGTGTATATGGCACGTAGCAATAAGCTGTAACTGTTTACTGTACTTCAATACCACTGCATATTACACCACTATAATTTATTCTATAGCAATATACTGTAATCTTTCGGTAATTTAAGTCACAATATAAAACACGAACCTTAAACTTATCCAGTTAATTTAAACAAGTTGCCCACTGCTAGTTCCTAAAATATGTTCACACAATTAAAGATATTGTGTGTAGGAGGAGGTGTAATCATTTTAAAAATAGATTTCGAGTAATTATTTAAGTGAAAGGTAATAATGTAATTTAGTGAAAATTGGGTTGTAAACGAAGTGAATTTAATATCTCGTGTTACTTCATTTACAGCAATAAGATCCATTAAAAATAGGTGTGTTACAATAGAAGGCATTTAGCACAAATCTAATAAAATAAACGTGATATGGGCATATCTATTTACCCAATATTGGGTTAAAAATAGTTGATTATTATCAGAGCGTGCCTGAATAATGTCGAAAGTGTAAATGTGTTTATGATCCGTTTAGGTACACGAAAAGGCAATTCGATTCGAATCTTCGACTTGGTTCGTTTGTCTGTCTGCTTGTTTGCTGGAGTATAAATAAGTGAAATTTGTTTAGATTTCTCGAGGGAGAAAAGTATTAAATTTTCCTAAATTTCCATACAAAAACTTCAATTTTTACAGTTAAAGTGTGTATAATATTGGAAAAACGAGGTAGAAATTTTCTAAAAATTCAAATTTTAAAGTGCAGAGTGCACAGAAATTCGAGCGCTTTCTGTTATTCAAGGATACAACTGTCTAATAATAGAATGTAATTTATTAAATTCTTTTTTATAAATTATGTTCTATTTATATAATGTATATAAATATATGTACAAAGGCTGTATAATAGCATAATGCGGGTACAATTGCCAGTTATAACCTAAATTACGTGTTAAATAGGAGTCAAACTGTAATGGTATGAAAATAGAGACATAAGTTCAGTTGCATAGCTGTATAACTGAAGTTATATCCAGATCTCATGTACAGTACAGTACCTAATTTTGGACAAAGGCTATGTTCTCTATATTCTATACATGTATAAACACAGGCTTTAATTGTAGTTCTATAAAACATCTACCACGAGTTTAATTTAGCTCCACATAGCTGTATACAGGTAATGTTAGGCTATAGACAAGAATATGCTATTTCCATATACTTTTCTAGATATAGTTTTATGTAGAAGGCCTGTATATAGACTGATCCAAATAGATATAAACTACATGATCAGTAAAATAAGTAGTTCTAATCATAAATAATTAAGATTATATGTAAAACCCAGAGGTGTATACAAGCGGATCCAAATACTCGAAGCTACAGAACCAATAAATAAGTGGGTCCAAATACCTGAAGCTACACAGAACCAATAATGAAGTGGAACCAAGCACTAAAATAAGGATAGGTGTAAGATTGTATATAAGTAGTGTACAAACGGATCCAAGTAGCCTACCTAGTTAGGTATACAATTATATAGAGCCAAACTCAAATACAAATGGTTCCAATCTGAGAAAGGGTGTAAAATTTTATAGAAGCAGACAAATATATAAGCGAAAGACTCAATCCAACTCAACTTCTAATGAAAGACGATTGTCATATACTCACTTACGTTTTAGGGATTTAAATTTAAAAAATAAAAAAAGTGACTTAAAATATATATTACAACAGTCTAAAAATATTTATCTCTAGCTGATGCAATTTGTCTCGATTCTTTCAATTGTCCCCATTCTTTAACAGAACAAAAATGGGCAGCCTTTTTAATTCAGTTCCTTCCCCCATCATCATCATCAACGTCGTCGCTATATATACTATAACAAAAGTTAAATTCATTAAACTTCTCTATACAAATTTCCCTGTAGACTACTTAAATCAGGCTTTAATAAAACGGGGAAAATACTTTAAAACTATTTTCATTAAAAAAATAATTTAAATCTATTTTATAAGAAATCAGTTCAACTTTTTATTATTATATTATTATTTATTTATATATATTTTAAACACNGAATTTTGGATTTTGAAATGTTGTTCGAAAGAATAATTTTTCGAATATCGCTATTTACTGGTCTTTGTTCATAGTTATTCTAAAGACGAATCGCTGCTTGAGAAAGGTCCTAGGGAAAGAACCGAAAACGTTCGCAGTACATTTTACGATTATTTAATACCGGTTATTGGTTTTAGTAAGTGATATTGCTATAAAATTATTTATTTATATATATTTTAAACACTAAACTAAGTTAAATAATCCGTTAAAAAATACTTGACGTGTTAACCTATATTTCACAGTACATTGCTTTCACCCATGCTATAAATTGGCTTACCTTCCCTATTTATATAAACTATGTATACTACTATACATACATAAATATGTATATGTTTTTTTTTAAACCTGAAAAAATTTACATCACACCTTAAAAATACCTACAACTTTTCCCTATTTTTAAGGCTCGTAATTAAAAAAAAAAACACACTCGAATCGTTACAAAGTAGTGTTAAAAGTTTCTGTATTAAGTATGCGGTACTGTAAACCGATCTTTTTATTATTTATTTATTTTTACACATGGCGCGTAGCGTAAAAAGGAGGTTTTTTTACCTGTTGATGACATAATCGGCGTTCTTTGTGACGATTCCCCCTCTTTAAAAAAGTACCTTTGCCTCCCGAACTACAGTCAAAGTCCTCGTCTCTGCAAACGTAAACAAACACCTTCTTGTAAAACGAGACTAGCAGCTACTTTCTAGCAGCATTTACACCACAACTTTTATATGTGACTGCCTCGATGTGCCGGGGGCGACGGACCCTTTCGCGCATTTACACCTCTTATACACCTCTCACGTTCTTTTATTTTTTGGGGTCTAGCGCTAATTTTTATATATTTTCAAGGCGTATTAAATTCGCCTTACTCTTCTTGCCTAATTTTTCATTAAAGTAGAGATTTTCGTGGGGGGGAACAGACAAAACTTGATTGATCGGGTCGGAACACCTAGAATATACTTCTAGTCTTTGCTGATGTTATGAACCCCGATAGAGTGTGATGTCACGATTTCAAAATTTAAAGCGAAATTTAACGAATTTCGATCATTTCTATAAGCAACAACACTACTTTCGTAACGTCACACATTAATTTTGTTAATTGAAAACATGTTTACCTGTATTATGTTCTTAAATACGAGGATTTGAGACTGGAAAATTCAAGTTTTAAACGTGATTATTGTAGAAATAGCGCTACACATTGAAACGTTTTAAACTACGACCAAACTTCGAATATCGCGCGAGTATTTTGAAACAGTTTATTGGTGTTTTTGGACGACTGCTTGAGAACTAGTCAGCACCGAGTTAAGCAAATTATCATTTTCAAATGATGGTGATTTGCAGGGGAAAGAGTACTAGCAGCCCTATTTTTAGTAAATATTATCGAGAGTGGCCCTTTTTCTCCTGCTGCTAGTAGTCAATGGGCAGTGAAGTAAGTGGTTTGGAATGTAACCATCAACCTTTTTTAAATTTTTAAATAAAAAAGAAAGATATACAAATGACTCTACATTTAAATCTTTATTTTTGTAACGTATCTTACTCCAAATACCATTAAAGTATAAGAATAAAATTAATAAAATAAATAAGAACAGACATTTCACTACTTGTGACATATATTACCTATGACAAAAAATTTTGGGGCCCTTCTACCCGGGACTCGAGCCAAATTCTCCTATAGTCCCTGTATATCTGGGCCTGGCTATGGATTTATATAATTTTATGTAATTCTTTAAAAAAAAATCTACACAGAAAACTGTTTATAATTTTATTACGTGTAGAACAATAGAAGAGATGATGCTTTCCTACTCAAGAGAAGAGATGATGCTTATTTCTTTTCTTAAATATTATTCTGTGGAAATATAAATTCCCACTGACACTAATATTTTGCGTGTTTTTAAATTCAAATCTGGCACTATTTATTGCTTTCTTCAACTCGAGCGCTAGCTTTTGCATTTTAGGTGTCCGTTAGCAGTAACTCTTTCGAATTTAAACACATTCGACACTAAATTTTGCACGTTAGACCCCCATTTGACACCGGTCTGGACAATTTTCCACCCTTACTTGAAAAAAAAATGCCTACTTCTTCACAAAGTTTACGAACTCCTGCAAACAAGATGCTGTGACTGACTGATTGAACAGGGAAAGTTTCCAAACTCCGAAAATTCCTCTAAAAATTCGGATGGGGGGCTATTTTTTCGATAAAATGCCAGAAAAGTTCCCACCGTAAAGAATCCCACTGTAATTCCAGAAGGATTTTCGAACGTAGTGTGCGGGGGGGGTTAGACGGCGGAGGGAAGGGGAGCGTTAGAAGCCAACCAAATTACCAGGGTAATTAACTTATGTGTATTTTCGCTTGGACGATTCTTCCATTGTGAAGTCCAACCGTTTAGACAATTGTAAGCTAACAAATAGAGACATTATTGCTATAGTCAAAAGAATGCCGCGCGACCCGACGAACAAATTACAACTTTTCCCACCGACCTTGAACTGGTCGGTCGACTGTTATTTTTGAAACTGAAACTAGCGGGTCCGACGGTTACTAACATTTGATGGAGCACGTGCAAATCGATGACATTCCTTCCACCACAATCGGTCGTAACACTTAAAAAAAAAAGAAGAAGGTAACCTACGGCATTGGTTGGAACACTCCCTTTCACTATGAGTAAATGTTCGGGAGGATTTTTGAAATTATTCCTTGTTTTTTTATTGCCGAAACTGGATTTTTATAATAATAATTTGTCTGCAAATTTTTATTCTTGCGATTAAATCGAGAGTTAAAGCGCTCGACAATGTGAAAATGAAGTTCAAGTATGCGAAAAATGCCCTAAGCTGTTAGAAATGTCGGGAAAAAATTGGAGAAATTTAAGATTTCTTTACTTAAATGTTAGGGAAAAATTGGGGACATTTAAGTAAAATCTTTCTTTAATATTTACGTAAAAAATGGCGATATCTGTAATTGTCATCACTCTAATATCACAAGTCAAGGAAATTATTAATTTCTTTTATGTAGAAAACGTTAGGGAAAACGTAGAAAAGTTTAATAAGTAGGTACAAAAGAGCCTGCAGCAGTAATGTTATATATAGGGCTACAAATGTTAATTTTGTATTTGCCTTCTCATAAAAATATGCCTAGTGTTACACGATGTAATACAATATACAAAGTGAGTCAAGTCTCCATGATAAACGCAGACCACCCGAAGGGATGTAGTGTATGCGTGCGTAATATCAGATATGTTAACACGTATGTATACGCGCACGTAGGTCGTATTCTATGACTTATAAGTGACTGCATAACGTGAACACTTTGCCAGTGTATGGAACTATTGAATCACCCTGTACAATAAGATAATAGGGGGATGGTTTTGTCGGTAGAGTAATGAAGAGGAATATTACAGGGAATCGTTGTATCGACAGGAAGATGATTTTATGCCAGTGATGAAAGCTGTATAGTCCTACAAGAAGATTTAGAATTCCGAAATTCCTTTGTACACAGTTTTGTAACAGGCATTCTCCTGTTCTAAAGTTATTCGCGTAGAAAGTGTGACCTAGAAACAATATAATACCTCATAAAAATGAGAATAATAGAAATAATTATTGTTATATATTGAATAAAAATAGATTTTAAAATAATTTCTAATAATTCATATCGAATTACTTGAATTCTTTTTTGTTAACAGAACATGTGCAGCATCTCCACAGACTTGCATTCCAAACATGTGATATTCGATATAGAATATCGTGTGACAGATAACGATATAAAAATATTTCTCCCTGTTAAGAATGATTACTTCCAAATGTTCCAGACATTTTCAAGAAAAATAAATTTCCTAAACATTTAAAATTATTTTATGAACGTCTTTCTGCGCTTGCAGAACGGAAACTTGCCTTATTAATCTAATTAGCATAGTAACAGCAATAATTGTAGGCCATAGACACAATGTAAGTAACGTTTAATGCTATAACTATAATATTATCCACTCTAATTATGTATATATTGCATACCGTACAAGTATATTTACATATAGAAAACACACCGCTGTGAATTCTAGTGTAAAAACTAGTGTCTAGACAGAAAACACATGTTTTGATCTCAAGTGGGGTCCGAACCAGTCTGATATAATGCTAAATACCTAAACACGAGATTCTCCTCCCGTATTCGGATGTGTCATACACCCAAAAAGTGGAACAATAAGTTAATGAAGTGGGCCTGCTATTTTGAAAATCTTTGGGCCAGATTCTGTAATCCTGATAATTCAAAACTGTAAATGTTTGCAATGTATAAATGAACCCTTCATACAAGACTATCTTGTATACACTCATTATTATTGTACTGTACGTACAGTAATAATGATATAATCCTGTACACTGTAAAGGAATAATCATATACTGTCCTCCTGTATATCCTGTAGGCTATATACTTACTGTCATGTATACTCATTATTGCGATAGCGTATGGCATGAATACTTCATATAATAATACTAGTTCTGTTCTTGTATATAAAATACTACCTACAGTTATTTCATATATTATATTAATGATTTTATACGCATACTTTTACTTCACACTTTTCCTGTAAAGAAAATTAATGAAGTAGACTACTTAACTTTTCAATTAATGATTAATAGACATCCTCAAAATGGTCTTACTTAACACCCAATAGCATTATTATGTTCGTTGTATTGTAATAAGTCATTAATTAAAAAGAAAAAGAATTTATTACACACTCCTACACATTCCTTGTAAGTTAAATATACATTTTTACTGTTTACTGGTGTAAAAATATAGAATATTAAGCTTAATTCGATGATTAAAACACACATTTTAAGTTAGAATCTAAGAATCGAGCGTGGTATACCCGGAGGGGGTGCTTGAATCCCTCAAAAAAAGTGAAACTCGTGTCCTTGTGTTGTACAGGTGTGGACCTAGCACAATCGAGTCTGCCTCTATATAATGTCGAATCAAGGTTACTTCGATAGTTGGATTAGGTCCAGGTCTACTCAGGTAAATTATCTCACGTGGCACGTACGTTTCGGGGGTGTAAAGTTGTGTTACTCGTGTTACGATTGCGTGCGTTAAGTAAGGATAAAGTTGCGACATTTTCAGGCAACAATACATAAATATGCATCATATATTATGTATATGCAAGTGAGACGTCGAAGTTATTTTTAGAAATTTCCCCTACACCAAAAAACACGCTTCGAGAAACTTAACACACGAATGACACTTAACACTTAAGACAAAAGTTAAAGATAAAGGGATTTTAATGAATTTGCACTTCTAAAATTATAAAAATATAAATATTTTTTATTTTAATACCTGATCTATTCCAACTGCATTGTCGGGAACTTTGGTGCAACTTTCTGAACCGGGCACGATGTTAAAACTAGTCTTTCTAGCTTATCCCTTCTACCATTGGTCGGTGCGCGTCACGTGAGTGTGGGCCAACGATTCTCAGAAATGCCGTGTAACCAGCTGACTGCGTGCACAAAACGCGTGCCACACCATCAGCTGACAAATAGTTTTTTTTTCTTTCTTCTTACTCTCCCATCATCTCTGTCACCCCTCTTGACGTCACGGTGTGTTTACAAACACACCAGGGTTGAATGCACCCCAACTAACGGTTACCTTTAAACATAACACGTGCTTTCGGTCGATTTTTCTGTGGTTAAATTTAAAAATATAATCGATTTTTGATCGAACGCCACTCGTCTATGAATAATAAATGAAAGGTAAGAAAAAAAAATCATTCTTCTAAGAAATATCCCTATGGGGTTATTTCGTAAACTATCCCTCGAAAATTATACGTAAAGACCTAAGAGTTGTTGGGGTTTTCCGTTTTATACACGTGAAATTCTTGAATGACATCATTCAATCTGAAAGCAATATCCCTTCCGGGAAATAAAAATTTGTTCTGTGTTAAAAGGTGTGTCTCGTCTATCGATCCCGTTTCGTAGATATCGCTTAGCCTAATTTTCATTTAATTAAACTTATTGCTAAATCCTAACTCGTTACGTTGCAATCGTTTGTGATGTTTTACGCACTGATGTGTGTGTAACTCGTACAATACATAAACACAGCTTAAGTATTCGGATGACAAACAATAAAGTAACGTGTTGATTCTGGTGTTAGCGTATCGAAACTAGTCTTTATTACATCAAGGTCATGTTCATTTTTTCCCTAAAGAAGGTCTGTGCTCGTTGATAATGTCTGTTGCTCCGAATTAACACGTGTTAAGAACAATGCCGAAAGCTTATGCTTACCACAGTAAAAAGTAAATCGAAACTAGTGTTATTGAACTTCAGTTTCTGTCCTTGAAAGTAGTTATAGAACTACTTTTAGGATCGATATCTGTAATTGTAATCTCGTCATCACGAATGCCGCCATCATTTAAAAAAAGGGACTAAATTATCTTTCCTTATCATCTCTCATGACTTACAGTTGACACACTTCAATGCGTTAATTCGCCTTCTTCTATTG
Organism: Centruroides sculpturatus; assembly: GCF_000671375.1. Classification (NCBI taxonomy): domain Eukaryota; kingdom Metazoa; phylum Arthropoda; class Arachnida; order Scorpiones; family Buthidae; genus Centruroides; species Centruroides sculpturatus. Next base: position 301,719 of record NW_019385183.1, read on the forward strand.
ATACACTATTACGATAATAAAGTAACCCAACTACATGAATCGATTTATCTCGTAGACTAATATATAAAATCAATAGGTTAATCACAAAGATGGCGCCCGATTTTTGACTTTATTTATTTCTTATATTATTTATCCTTGTCTGACCTTCTGCAACATCTTTTCCTTTTCTGTCTACCGTATTTTACCCCCTTGCAAAAGGGGGTTGTGTAATATCGCGCAAATATCATCATCTTCCTGGTTTTCTAAATGAATAAATAGCACGTTCGAGTGTCTGAACGGCATTAAATCTGACTTTACATTATTTCTGATCTTTATACGGGATCCAAACGCCGTAATATCCAAAAATTAGTGGACCAAGATGGAATAAATGAGCATTTTATTAAATATTGTAAAAAAAAACTTTAACTTTTGATCCAGTTTCTTAAAAAACAACTGTATTTTCCTGTATTGGTAACCTCTATATGACTTTTATAACCTTTATCCGTATTGAAATCACGTATAACGCGCGAAACGAAGATAAAAAATAATTGACGATTGCTGCATGTAAATAAAAAAATGTTTACGTTTCTCCCTTAAAATCCTTATCTCACCTTCCAAATTCGTGATTAATGTTAGTTTGATATCATCTTAGCACTAATTAATTATGGAAATTTTCCTGGTTTGATTTGTTTAACCGCCATTAAATTCTCTACCTCGTAAAATGCTTGTCATTATTCTCTCTCCCTTCCAACCTACATACCTACTTACCTGGTTATTCACCTGGCTTACAAGTTAGATGCCACTCGACCTCCATCCCACCTGTGTTAAGGTCACAGAATTTCGTGTTATTTTGCATCTCTATGCGTTAGTCTGCCTAACGGAAAATTCAAATGGAGAAGAAACCAATCGGAAAGATTTAAACGAACGAGTAACCAATCAGGAAACTTAAATGGACTGGTTTGTAAATTAACCAATCAGGAGAGTCGAAAAAGATGAATAACCGCTTTAAAGTTTAAATGAACCGATCAGAAAGTTTTACAATGGAGTAACCAATCAAAAAGCTCAAATGAAAAAAAAAACGTAAAAACTGTTGCAATATTTAAACGAACCAGTTAAAAAGCTTGTAAATCAAAGGGAAAAATTTAAACCAATGGGCATTCGAGAAACAATCGAAGAAGCGAACAACTGTCAAAAGATAAACTAAAAATGCCGAAAACATAAAAAAAATAAAGGAAAAATATCAAAATTATAGAGAAAACTCCATTAAAAAAGAATAAAAAAGTTTAAAAAAAAGGAAACGATCCGGAACGAGTTTCCGAACGCACCGCTAAAACGCTTGTATTACTTTACACCAAAGCGGAATGACGTCATGGAGGGGGGAAGGAGAGAGAAACTCACCTGCGGTTATCGAACGTGTAATCATATCTGGAACGGAGTAAGAGGGAGAGAAATATGCACGAGACAGAAAAGAACCGGCGACTGAGACTCGTCCACACATCGCACGAGCCAAATACTTCTTCGAAATCCATGACTCACACCTCACCGGACTATACGAAAGGGGAGGACACGGACCACAAACGCGTTCGTGTCCAAGGAAAAACAAAGAGGAACGTTCCGTTACCATAGAGAAGGCTAATGCCACTTCCTCTCTTACCTGGTCGAGTGTCTACGCGTCCACACGTCACGAACTTTCGGAAATTTCGAAAATTCAATTCGTGACCTTGAAAGAAAACGGGGGAGGGGAAAATTACAATCGATTCTTGTTTAAAAAATCAAATTCTTGGTAATTTTTTTTAATATTTCCAACGCGAGAGGTGTGCTTTTTCTTTAACGAGTCACGCGAGAGGATGGAGTTGGAGATTCGAGAATTTCTCGCTTCCATCCCTCAGAAAATGAAGATTTCTGCGCCTTTGGCGTAACCGAAATCAAACCCGTATCTCGTGTCTTTGTCGCACGCAACGTTGCGTAGTCGATGACGCGTAACGCCATCCGTGACGCGTTAATTTAAGCGATTTTTTCTCGTCACGTGATCCGTAGAGTATCGTGTTTACCTTGATTCGATAATTGAGTAGCGCATAAGGAAAGTCTGATAAATTTCCGTAATTATCGGTTTGTTTTGTGGTTTCTAGTGTTAGAAAGTTATTCTTCTGCAGGCATTTTAAGTTGAGTTCGTAGCCTTAAAATGTGATTGATCTTTCTGTGGGCAATGATGGAGTTGATACGGTTTATACGTGAAGGCTTATGGCATTGATGGATTTTCTAAATGCTCGTGGAGTTGGTGAGTTTCATAAAGGCTCAGAAACTTTGCGTTTTAAAAGGCTTAGGACGTCGAAAAATCCATAGAGTTAGCGGATTTCAGAAAGGATCATAGAGCTAGAGAATTTCACAAAGGCTAACAGAATCGATGGATTTTATAATTGGCACATGGCGATTTGATGGTTTTATAAAGGCTCATAGAGTTTATAGGCTTTACAGAAGTTCACATTTGATGGATTGACGTATTTTCACATATAAATGCACGTTTTAGATTTTATGGATTTTATAAAGATTGCACAAATGAAAATTCATGGCTTTATGAAAGCCGATCGAGTCGATGGAAGCGAAGGGAAAATGTTAAATCTCGTGCGTTAAACCCAATTTTTGATGTTTAATTATAATTTTTTAATAAATGAAGAAAATCCGGATGAAATGCGAATCATCCCGAACCGGAGCAGCCATAACAAATGAAGTGGGGAGCAATTTATATTCTAAGTATCCTCGAATTGTTACATCATAAAAAGTTAATGACCAATATGACAAATGTTCTGACGAATGCTGCCACATCATGCTCGTTACAAAGAATACCAAAGCGGGTATCAAACAATATTAAATAAAAAAGAAATAAAAGCATTAATCACGAGAAGATTCAAAAAGGCAAAACGTCAAGATTTTGATCACCTGTCTTGTAAAGAAAGGTATATATTTTTATGTTTATTGGTCCTACTCAGACTAGTGGCATGCAGGTGCAGTCTGGTACCTCATTCTAGACTACATCCGACCTCTCGACCTCTCAACTATCCGAAGCAGACTGCCCTACCACACCCCGTGTCGCTTTTTTTTTCGTTAGCGCATGTTCTTTATAATGGCGGCTTAAACTACTCTTTTAATAGTTAAAATAGTTGTTAGTTTAAGTCGTTAAGTCGCATTCTGTACGTGACTAGTTTGCAGATTTTTAAGAGAAATACGGCACGAGTTCGTTCACACGTACAAGAAAGAAGAAAGAAAGAAAAAACTTTTATGTTATTGTTAATATGTAAAATACCGAGTACGTTTCTGCTCGTAGTAACGTATTTAAAACACGTTTGATATATTAATCTTTTGGGAAATTGTGGAAATTGTTCGGCGGATAGACAGCAGACGTTCTCGCTATATATTTATCCAAGGTTACTTTACCATGGATGAATTTTAAGCTGAGAAAAACTTCCTGAAGTTCGCTAGTCGTCGCCTATCAATCAACGTTATGCACAGTACAGTACTACAGGATTTTTTGCATTGAATTAGCATAAAATCTGGCAACTTTACTGACATTTTAAAGAAATTATATGTTAATTTAGTTTATTTTAATGCCGTTAAACTCGAAACTAATTTAAATTGAACATTATTAAGCATGTAAATTCACATCTTTTCGAGTGCGTATGCGTTATAAACAAANTTTGTTACATGACAAAAATGCTTTATTTCGATTGGTTGGAGGTTTTAAGACCTTGAATCTAGTAGAACAACATTCTACTTTAGAATTCTCAAATTCAAGAACTTTGAAAAGATAAATTGTCTGCTCCACATTATCAAAGTAGTTTGAATACAATTTTTACATTTCAGAAATTTGATTGAATAGGTGCACTTTAAGAGAAAGTTTCAAAACTATTATTCCTAATTATTTTTTCTTGAGACAGAATGTATTTATAAATGACAATTAGTTATTTAGTTTCGTTTGATTTTTTTTTGTTGTATTGATTTTTGCATCAGCATTATCCATTCTTCTTTCATTATGCCATTTTTAATGGTTATATAAAGAAAAGACACTATTATTGATTTTCTCATCAGTTGATTTTAGATAAATTTTAGAAATTTATGACTTGTATAAAATTAACAAAAATTAAAAAATTATAATGGGTTTTTTCTCTCCAAAATATAATATGTAGTTCATAATCTTAGTATAGATAAGAATATTAAAGAAATGAAACTGGTCAATTTTATTTAATCATCATTGGAATTAATTATTCATATATTTCAATTTAAATGAATGAAAATTATTGTAAATTTACTGTTACGGTAGAATTCCAATTATTTGTATGCCAATCATCAAACCTCCATTATCAGGTCATGTTTTTCCCCCAAAATAGTTTTTGACAAATATCCTAGGCCATGAGAATAGTAAATATGTACCCATTGTAACTCCTGTAGACAAAAGGTACTAAACAAAAGTGTATGTATTCATGCAAAAGAAGATATATAATTTAGTATCTTGTTACATACATTAAGAACTTCACTTTTGATTCTTTAACAAAAATGTCTGAAATATGTTTTTAATTTGAATTAATTATGTAACTGATATTATTCAAGTTTTGTTGCTTGAAAACTTAAAAAATTTTATTTATTTCCAGGCTCCTGCGTGTAGTCATCTTGCCACCGGACAATGGCGATGACTTAAGTCGTTAAGTCGCATTCTGTACGTGACTAGTTTGCAGATTTTTAAGAGAAATACGGCACGAGTTCGTTCACACGTACAAGAAAGAAGAAAGAAAAAAAAAACTTTTATGTTATTGTTAATATGTAAAATACCGAGTACGTTTCTGCTCGTAGTAACGTATTTAAAACACGTTTGATATGTTAATCTTTCGGGAAATTGTGGAAATTCTTATCTCGAGTTTACGTTTATGTTCACTAAAGCATAATCTTTAAACATTAATTTAATAAAATAAAATTTTAAAAAAGTCGAATTTATTTATTTAAAAAATTTTAAAATTAATCTCCGAATTTATTTCATTATTTTAAAAATAGTTATGATTATTTTAAAATAAATAACTTAAAAATTAAAGCGAAATGTCACAATTCGGAAACTATACTTTTGCATCTCTTACACAAAAAGGTGAGCCAAAAAGTTAATGATAATTAACTTTTAACGAGTATAATTAAGTTTAAAAGACGTAAAAGTGAATTAAAGCAGATGAAAAAGCTCGCGTGATCCCTTAAGCATTCGATAGAAATACCTCATAAGAGCCAGTAGATCATCATCATCCATACCAGAGTACACATCATCGAGGGTACTTCACAGCGCGTGAGAAGGTGTAACGATAGAAGTGATTTAAACGCGATATCACACTTCTCTTATTACCTTTATGATAAACTGACATAGATATTGTATATCTGAATAATATCATTACGCGTGTATCATCTTCCATCGAGGGGTAGAAGAGCACTTACCCAATGCTGTAGCATTTGGAGACATGGCAAATTGCTGTGATGATGATGAGACTTGCTGCAAAGAAGTGGAGACGTCGAGACCGATACGCCCACAAACGAGACCACCCATTGTTTTTGAAAATCCGGTCAGGTGAGTGGAACCATTGTTCGTACCGACAACTCGGTACCAATAATTTATCCATGCAACGGTGCTTCTTATATGTTGACGTCAGAATTTCTTGTTGTTAATGTTAAATTTAGAAAAACAATGCGTTTATCTGTGTATTCGCTGCTCCGAAACATCTAAAAAACGCTGCATCCCACTGTACTCAGAAGACATTACTGTTACTCACTCCAAGAATCGTCACGAATGCTCGAAAGTTTTGCCAATGTTTGGCATGTTGTAGGTCTCTATCGATCGTGATTTTTGAAGTTTTCCAATGATGGGATTTTCGAGGGGCGACAACGTGTCGTGAATGAGTTAAATATGAATTTTTTCATTAAAATTCCCTAAAAAAATGACAATAATCGTACTCGAGGTGAGTGATGTTGCGTGGTCGAAACTGATGATGTTCATCTGCTGTTCTTAGAAAATGCTTTAGTAATTCTTTATTTTTTCGATTTAATTTATTTTTTTATTTTTTAAAAGGTTTTTTTTTGATGTAGTTTCTACTCATTAATCACTTAAGACCAGAAATATTCAGCTCGACCTACACACTTCAATTATAAATCTATCAATCAAAATCTTCGAAAGATATTTATCAGCTTGTAAATTTATTTATTTATTTTTTTTTTAATGGATTATAAAACAATAAACAACCGGTCGAGAAATTGTTTGTGGCAGGTCATGTGATCGAGTGGGTCGGAGGTGTTTATTATTATTTACCTTTTGGGTCAGGTGATGTAGACGTCTCTCCAACTGGCCACACCTACTTCACGAATTTATTTGTGTACTTAGATTATCGACCCACGTGAAAAGACGTGGTTTACTTTGAATAATAACAAAATGGCGATTTTTTTCGGAGGATAAATGTAAACTTTGACACTTCTGACACTTCTTTAGTTAATAATCTTTTGACGAAAATGAGCACTCCGCTCATTGTCTGTATCTGCCGTGTCTTGTAAGATTAATTCTTCCAATTGTGGAGGAGTAATTTGTGCATAAGAGAAGTGTAAGTTACGTATACGTCGTTATGTATAAGTTACGCTTACATTACGCGCAGCCAAGCTTTCGTAAGGTAAGCATAATACAGGCAAAACACACGTTAATTAACATGCATCGCGNTTTTTCGGAGGATAAATGTAAACTTTTGACACTTCTGACACTTCTTTAGTTAATAATCTTTCGACGAAAATGAGCACTCCGCTCATTGTCTGTATCTGCCGTGTCTTGTAAGATTAATTCTTCCAATTGTGGAGGAGTAATTGTGCATAAGAGAAGTATAAGTTACGTATACGTCGTTATGTGTATGTTACGCTTTCATTACGCGCAGCCAAGCTTTCGTAAGGTAAGCATAATACAGGCAAAACACACGTTAACTAACATACATCGCGCTCGTAACGCGTAATGGATACTACAACGTGGAAGTAACGCGTAACTCGTAAATTATGCGTAACGACGAATAAATTCGGTAAGGATCCACGCGAAAATACAAAATCAAAATCATAATTAGGACACAAAAAAATGGAAGTTTCGAGCAAATGTTTTTTGAATTTTACGTAAAGTTTTTGGAAAAAATTTGTTTTAATTTAATTTTATAGTCACAACGTTTTGTAAATTATAATAATAATAATAACCTTACTCGATTAAGAGAATGAGTCAACTTCTTGGAAAAATTAATTTATAAATTGCGGTAATGATATCACTTGATTAAGGATGGGATACGTTGATCTACTTCAAAAATTTTCTTTGTACTTTATATTAAACACTCGATATCTTCTAAAAAGGCTCTAGATTTGATTTAAATACGATATATTTCATGGACTCTGGTTCTTAATATTAGTGAAAATTATATTTATAGAGTTTTATATTATAAATCCAAGTAAATTTCGACTAAAATGGTGTCTAAACGTATACGTTTCATGCAAAAAACACAGTCATACAGGCTACGGCGTGACGCACCTACACATGACACTCAACGTGATGTATTTAGAGCATTAGTAGAACGCGTGGCACATCCACAGAGCCACAACACGAATATAGACAAAGCGTAACGCACGCGATATAAGTGCAGCACGCTACGTAACTTGGATCTATATAGCATAAGCAATATACTTCGATGCATAACAGCATTCGTCTAGATTATGCAAATGGTAAATTGCGGCTTAAAGTATAGAAAAAAATGTGCAAAGTACTCGCCATCATTTATTTACGATCAGGCGGAGTGCAGACGTGCTCATTGTGTTTCACACCGAACCACCTAAATCTATTAAGTGTCAGTAGATGGAAAGGACCACATCCGGTTGATAATTTGAATAAGTGACCAAGAATCACGCTTCTTACATTTCGTGAACGTCTTCTCTCCACTCGTCTCTCCTATGCCTACGAGTACTTAACATAGGACACAATTAATTTCGTTTCTTTCATTGCTATATTATTTAGAAAATCATTTATAAACACAATTTTTGAAGTAAGAAATTTAATATAATTAATTAAAATATCTGTTTTGTGAAATTCTTACGCGCTATGAACATGTATAACTTAATACAATTGCATACAACACGTATACAATAGTAACGGTGCCCAAAACAAACCGACTCACACGTAGGGCCTATGTGCTGTACACTTCATAATTTATTGTTTCTGAATGAATTTCGTGTAAAAACTATAATAAATTACGTAATTTAAGTGTAGGATTGTTAATTCTTCGTTCTAGAAGCTTCAAATTTATCGATACCTTTCATNAATTTAATATAATTAATTAAAATATCTGTTTTGTGAAATTCTTATGCGCTATGAACATGCATAACTTAATGCGAGATGCATACAACACGTATACAATAGTAACGGTGCCTAAAACAAACCGACTCTTACGTAGGGCCTATGTACTGTACACTCCATAATTTATTGTTTCTGAATGAATTTCGTGTAAAAACTATAATAAATTACTTAATTTAAGTGTAAGATTGTTAATTATTCGTTCTAGAAGCTTCAAATTTATCGATACCTTTCATTCGAAAAGCGAATACCCTGCAGCAAAAGATTCTCATGTTTAGATGCACGAATAATATCAATAATTTTTAAATTAATATAAAAAATAAGTATAATTATTTGAAAAATATGTTTTAGATGTTAGTTACCGTGCATAATTTTTGGTATAATCATTGCATGATTCATAATACAATGGTGCAATATGCGGGGAGTTCAGAGCACGATAATACTGTACTTTTTCACATCGTTTACATCTAAAAAACTATATAATTTTTTCTGAATGTCACACTTTTGTGTGTTTAAATCAATATGGAGTAACGTAAAGACACCCACGAAACGATCAATTCGGAAAAATTCATTTATATTTTTTCTTTTGTTTAACGCCCACAAGTTTAAATTACTTATAACTGATTGTTGCAAAGGGACCACCTAAAAAAACGCTTTGCTTAAAGTTATTTTTATTTATATTGATTTAACTATCTAAAAAATGGTTGGTGTACAAAATATTTAGAAGAAATTTTCTAATTAAAACTTTCGTGATGCAAATGGAATAATCGATTATCCAATTGGTAGCATAAAGAACTTACTGCACCATAGAATTCGATGAAAAAAAAAATGCAATTTTTGGAAGAATAAATAAGGCTGAACACTCATTTTGAGTGTATTTTGGCTGTAATTATATAAAGAAAGATTTAAGATGTACAAATTAACATTTAACTTTGATTAGAGTGACTTAAATAGAATTGGACAAGACGACGATCGCGATTAGAGGAAGTGTGACTCAGTGGAAATTTCGTATAGGTACTCCCAGCTGATTCTCTTCTCAATCATTAGTTGTTTTTGAAGGATCCTAGTCACATCGTCTCCATAATATTTAGAATTTATCACGTGACACTGCAGATATTCGATCTAATAATTTGGATATGATCGATCCTTTGGATACGATGATGTATGTGGATTATTCACGATGGACACACTTTTTAACGGAGTAAGTTCGAGAAATTACCATTATTCATTGCTATAAATTTATAAATTTTATTGAATATAATATTTAATTGTGTTATAGTTCACTAGCTATCCTCTCGAATAATTTAATTAATTAAGTATTATAGCGCGTGAGCTGTTGATCATCCTTGTTTGGCATGAGTAATTCTCACGCGATATATCCAAAAATTTTGTATTTTCGATAATTTTTGTGCCAAAATTTATTTATTTAGCATTAAAAAATCAAGAATATATGTAAATGAACTGCATACTTATTTTTTCTCTCATAAAATTAAGCATATAATTGCTACTTTTCCCAGACAATCAGTAAATTAAGTAGACTGAGTGCGTGACGTTGAAGAGTTTCGTGAGTGAGTGTCAAGTGTGTAAATAAGGCCTTTCGTCAATTAAAATGAAATCTAAACCCAATTAAAACTAANTCATCATCATCATAATCAAGTGTGTTGCTTACATACAATATCCTTATTCCATGGTGATCTCTCGTATACTCTTAGATCCAGACTTACGTATGTTATCAGGCATGCAATAGTTGAAACATAAAAACAATTGGTAGCATAAAGAACTTACTGCACCATAGAATTCGGTTGAAAAAAAAAATGCAATTTTTGGAAGAATAAATAAGGCTGAACACTCATTTTGAGTGTATTTTGGCTGTAATTATATAAAGAAAGATTTAAGATGTACAAATTAACATTTAACTTTGATTAGAGTGACTTAAATAGAATTGGACAAGACGACGATCGCGATTAGAGGAAGTGTGACTCAGTGGAAATTTCGTATAGGTACTCCCAGCTGATTCTCTTCTCAATCATTAGTTGTTTTTGAAGGATCCTAGTCACATCGTCTCCATCATATTTAGGATTTATCACGTGACACTGCAGATATTCGATCTAATAATTTGGATATGATCGATCCTTTGGATACGATGATGTATGTGGATTATTCACGATGGACACACTTTTTAACGGAGTAAGTTCGAGAAATTACCATTATTCATTGCTATAAATTTATAAATTTTATTGAATATAATATTTAATTGTGTTATAGTTCACTAGCTATCCTCTCGAATAATTTAATTAATTAAGTATTATAGCGCGTGAGCTGTTGATCATCCTTGTTTGGCATGAGTAATTCTCACGCGATATATCCAAAAATTTAGTATTTTCGATAATTTTTGTGCCAAAATTTATTTGTTTAGCATTAAAAAAATCAAGAATATATGTAAATGAACTGCATACTTATTTTTCTTTTATAAAATTAAACATATAATTGCTACTTTTCCCAGACAATCAGTAAATTAAGTAGACTGAGTGCGTGACGTTGAAGAGTTTCGTGAGTGAGTGTCAAGTGTGTAAATAAGGCCTTTCGTCAATTAAAATGAAATCTAAACCCAATTAAAACTAAAAAACATCAATCAATTTAATGAACATCACGTAAAGATATACTTTCTTGCTCTTTAAATATTGTAGAGTTTAATCGATTTTTCATAATTTAGTTAAGTGGTGTAGAGTGAATCGATCACTTCTTTAAGTCCTTCCTTTAGGATACTTTCAAAATTAAGTTTAAATTAAATTAAAGTTAAGCCCACCAAGCCGAGTGGATAAAACTACTGAACACTAGTCGATGGTTCGCGCCTCACCAGAGAGTTGGCCATGTGAAATTTTCCGGGTTTTCTTCACGTTTCTAATAACTAAATAGGAGCAAGTTTCCCATAAGGAGAAAGTCCTCCCGGAAGCACCACCCTTGGCAAATTGCCTACGTGTCGAGCGATAATTCAGAGTATAGAAGCAATTTTCTGGGGTGTCTTGCAAATTTCTTCGAGCCTTCATAAAATGGTGACAAGTCCGAAAGGAATTTTACACTTGGGTTTAGAAGAAATGGCCAATCTTGTCCTAAAACTTGAACTTTAATTTGGCTTCTGAGGATCAATCGAAGATCAGTTTCTGTCTCGTCATTTGGCTGGAAGCATCAATTTAAAAACCAATTTGTCTTGATAGTCGTGTGGAAGAATGATCAAAAGATGGGCTTTTCTCATTATTTGACATTCAGGATCGATCGAAGATCGATTTCTCTAGTTGCTAGGCTGGAGATAATCGATAAAAGACAAATTTTTATCTTCTTGTATGACTGGAAGGATCCATTAAAGATCAATTCCTGTCTCACCATTTCCTTCGTGAGCGCTTTCTATCAATCAGAGATCAATCTTGTCTGATCTTTTGGCAGGAATGATCGATCAAAGATCAATCTCTGTCTTATCATTTGACAGAGAATATCGATCAAAGAACAATGCTTATCTTCCCATTTGGATAGAAACGTCTGTTTAAAATCAATTTCTGTCGCGTCATTCTAGTCGGGATCATCTGATCGATTTCTGTCGATACGGATCAATCCTAACTGATCATTTGGCAGCGAGGATTGATCCATGAGCCGTTTTTCTTATTATTTATCTAGAAATATTAATCAGAGAACAGTTTGGCTTAGAACATTGATCAAAGATCAATTTATATCTAGTTTTTTCACTGGAAGAATTGATTAAAGAGCAATTTCCTCATTATTTGGCTCTCAGCATAGATTAAAAATCGATTTATATAGAAGCACTTTTGAATTTAGTTTCATTTTATTATTTTTGATACGTTAATCAGCGTTAAAGATGGCGGATACTGACGATTTTGGCTTCTTATGCTCTTACATTTTTCGTTTAATATGAATAAAACAGCATAATTCCATAAAAATGATTCGAAAAGTGCAATTTAAAACGGGACTTTTTTCACTGGAAACATCCGTTACGACAAATCGACCCGACTATAACGGATTGCGTTTAACCCATGATACATTGCGAAAACGATGCATTCTGGGAATAACGAAGCGGACCAATAGCACTCGAGTTTCGCAAAATTTAAAAATTTAAACTTGTTTCGCACGCTTTGCTTATAAAATCGAACTCTTTCGATGTAAAAGCGAACGAATACCGCGAGATTTTTGTATATTTAAATGTATCAGAAAGATAATTTTTATTTATTATTGACACGATAATTCTTTTTAGATAAGATAAAATAGCTTTCTACCCGCATCATTAATTACTACATCGATCGTAAATTTTTCGCGACCGACTCTAAACGTGACGCGTCCAATCACGTGACTATCGAAATTCCGTGACGTGACTTATTGTATAAACTAAAAGTCACGTCACGCGCCTAGATTTCTGGCTCGATTTTAAGTAACGATTTAAAAATTCTTTAAATTAATTCGTTTTAAAAGTATTCCCTAATGAAGTTGTTAAAAAAAATTGAAACAAATTTACAATTTCAGATTAGTTTCGACTGATGGAACAGGTGGGCATGCCTGACATCAAATTAAGTCCAGTCACGTTACTGACGATTCCTGACATGTGATCGTTAACGTTTTTGATAAAAATGAATCCACTAATCGAGCATTCACTTACACAACGAGTTCGTGCTACGAGTTCGTTAATCTTGTTCTCTTTGCTCCGAGTGAACTCGAAAGTCCGTTAGTGTAAACCGTAATAAAATGATTACTCGATAAATTTAAATATATCAGCTTAAAAGACATTTTTATTTATTATTAGTCTGATTATTTTTTGTTCAGATAAGATTTAATAAAAAAAAAAATGCATATTTTTCAAACTACGAGACCTAATCTTGTACAGTATAATTTGTATAAAAATTACCTGCCTGCAGTTATAAATTTATATCGAATATTTTTAATTTATCATCATCATCATCATCATCATTGTTAGGATCGTCGGGACTAAGTTTCTGCATAAACGATCTTTTAAATTTATCCACAAAAAGAGGTTCAGAGTAGACGTATGCTCCCTCAACTTTCTTAAATATACCTCTGATCTTCGTCGTCATCATCATCATCATCGTCGTTAAGATGTAGGCTTGTGCATAAATTTCTTTTTGTAAGTACTGTAGAAATGTTAAAGTTAAGAGAAATGTTTCTTTCCCCCTCCTTGAATATACTTTTAATCATCATCATAATCAAGTGTGTTGCTTACATACAATATCCTTATTCCATGGTGATCTCTCGTATACTCTTAGATCCAGACTTACGTATGTTATCAGGCATGCAATAGTTGAAACATAAAAAAATAAACAAAAAAATAAAAAAATCGTTTTCCACCCGGATCATATGCGGAATCAAAATATAGATACCGACATTCGTCTGACGTCATTTAGGCCTATATATATATATTCTCATTAAGGAAGATAGACCTTATCAAATTTACTATTTATTTAACTCAAGTTTTCTGTTTAGATTATTTTCAATTGCAAAATTTTCACTGATAACTAGTAAAAAATATAATAACATTAAGATTTATATATATATCCGAGTGTATATTTATAGAATTATATAACATAATTGTTGCACGTTCGCTTCTAATTAATTAACACTAGGAAACATAAATGCTTTAATTAAGCCTATGTTAACACTTACAAAAATGTTTATTCTCAGTAAATCACTTGTATATCAGTTCCCGTTTATAATAATAATTTTATTTAATTATTATAAACGATTACTTTCTCGAAATTAGTTCTTAAATTCGTGGTAAAGTATACACGCCGCGAATAGTAGCTCTATAATATCGAATAGAAAAGTATTATTAAAGAATATAAAACAAAAAACATATTTGGAGCAAATGTTATTTTTAAACTTATAAAAATAAATAGATTACATAAAAAACAGGAATTTCTATTTGTGATTCAAAAGCTTCTTCATAATGAATCTTATCTATTATGAAAGTTTATTTAACAATATTGCGAAAGAAACATAAACATATCTGTGAACATGTCTAGAATAATTGTCGAAAGAGTTAAAAAAAACGTAAGAAAGAAAGAAAAGAATGACCTCAAGTTCAAAATTTTATCTTGTTTTTCCTACTTTATTCGTGTCGAGATAAAAACGAAATTATGTTATAAATTAATAAGGAAAGGAAGTTTAATCTAGCAAAATATTCTCCTTTCATTTATCTACAGCTCTTTGGCAAATTGCCTACGTGTCGAGCGATAATTCAGAGTATAGAAGCAATTTTCTGGGGTGTCTTGCAAATTTCTTCGAGCCTTCATAAAATGGTGACAAGTCCGAAAGGAATTTTACACTCGGGTTTAGAAGAAATGGCCAATTTTGTCCTAAAACTTGAACTTTAATTTGGCTTCGGAGGATCAATCGAAGATCAGTTTCTGTCTCGTCATTTGGCTGGAAGCATCAATTTAAAAATCAATTTGTCTTGATAGTCGTGTGGAAGAATGATCAAAAGATGGGCTTTTCTCATTATTTGACATTCAGGATCGATCGAAGATCGATTTCTCTAGTTGCTAGGCTGGAGATAATCGATAAAAGACAAATTTTTATCTTCTTGTATGACTGGAAGGATCCTCCACATTATCAAAGTAGTTTGAATACAATTTTTACATTTCAGAAATTTGATTGAATAGGTGCACCTTAAGAGAAAGTTTCAAAACTATTATGCCTAATTATTTTNGAATATTCGTTGTAAACATCGTTAAAATGTCAAATATTCCTATAAATAAAAGTTATAACAATGAATTTTATTAGAAAATCATAACAATTTGTTTCGTCCAGATTGTAATTTGATAATTTTTTATAGTTACATTGTTACGTAAATATGAAGTCACATTATTCGCTTATTATTATTAATTTTTTTTATAAATATTACATTATTAAAGTTGCATTGTTACGTTTGTTACAAATTTGTTACATTATTACGATGTTATAACTTTTTCATTGTTACGCTTACCTCTCTTTTGACACGCTATGATTAATTGTTATAAAATTACATTGTTACGTCATTGTAAACGAGTAGTTTTTTTGAGGTAAGAAACTGAATGAAACGGATTAAATTCAAATGTTTGTGGACGTAACAAACGATGCCGTATAAGGAAAAACAAATGGGAAAAATTCATTTTCAGTTGACGTAAATATAAAAAATAAAATTGCGTGGGTTAGGTAAAAAAAATATTAAAGTATTGTAGAATCAATTCTACATAATATTTTAAAAATACTAAGAATAAAACAATAAATTTCTCTTAAGACATTTCTTTGTTTATGTCATGGTAGAAAACTCAAACGTGCGCAATTAACTGAGAAGTTATTCAATTTTCTTTATATAAAAATTCCATTTAGAACAGTTGCCTTTTTAGTCAAGTATCAAAACTCGACAATGGTTAAAGGTCACGTGGAGGATAAACGGGCTACAAACGAGTCTAATCAGAGAATAGCGTGACCCACTCTATATAGAATATCTTTTATCTTATTTTTTTCAGTCCTTTTCTTTGCAACTTACACTGCCATCTTTAAGGTCTTTGTCATTGGAGGTCAAAGGTCAAGGTGAGAAATATGATGGCTATAGCCACAAATGAATTTCACTTCTTTTATTTTGTTTGTTTATTTATTGAAACGTGAGAAGGTGATGTGACAACTTGGCAGGGTGGCCATATTTGGTATATTACGAATCGGTTTAATGTACCGCAGTTCCGGGTCACTTAACAGCGCGATAAGAGCGATCTGCTGAATTTTCTGACACAAGTAATTATGAAAATTTACATTTTACTCACCTTAACACGTAGCGCCATCTGTGAGCGATCGTATGAATTACGTGCGTAAGGCATTTCTTTATTTTTGTTTTTTAAACACCAATTTTAAGGTTTGGTTTTTAATCGATTCTCGTGTTATTTTACAGATTTTAAGTTCAAATTTAATGGATTTTCTGTTTGTATTGTTCTAGAAAAGTTATTTTAAGTGAAACTAATTATGGACGAGATAAAGTTACTTTAAAGATAAGGATCTTTCTTTTTGTTATCTTTTCGAAAATCCCTCATTAAAGCATTTCACTTAATTAACTGATAAACGAACAATAAAGCATAATCGGTAAAGACGAAAGAAAAGGGGAAAAGAAGACAAGTGACAGGAATCTGTTTACTTTAGTGATTCACACCCAAAATACTTTAAGCCCTAACAATCCGGCTCGGAGCCTTCAGGCTATGCCAAATGGTGTCCGGGTGGTCTGCTGACGTCACTTCCGCTTGCATTTTTCCCACGCGACTTACAAGAGAACGAACGGCGAGAAGAAAAACTATAGAAGGCTGGCAAAGAAGAAAAAAAAATCCCGGCAGAGGCGACCTCCCCACACACAAGCGCACCTGCAGACACCTGTGCACACCTGTGCGACCCGGCACTGAGGTAAATTGGAGGCGCGATGTGTAATGACGGAGCACATCCAGGACGTTAAATATACTGTTGTCCACCCTTTCTTTGACGGACTAGTGTAGAATGATTTGGGTGTTAGTGCTCTCGATCGTATCTTGCTAATCACAGAGGAGGTACCGTCAGCTAGTCCTTTCCTTTTGTTCTCCTCCCCGCTTTCGTACAAGGCGATTTCATTAATGGTGGCTCGTAGACCTAAGTAGGTTTAAATAAAGGGGAGTTATTTTTTTCGTCTTCTCCCCCAACTATCTCAAGGCTGACATCGTCTGACAGCATTTGTGGCCGTTTTTCTTAATAAACGGTTACATCATTTTGAAATCAGAATCTGCTTATGCTGACACCATGAATGTTAAAGAGCTGTTAAGATTCGCTACGAATTTATAAGGCGATAACAAGATAATTATTCTCTACATGGCAATCTATAATGAGGTCTGATTGACGTCTGAACATTGCCAGGCTTTCCTACGATGGCCTACTTTTAAGGACATAAACAAACGAAAAAAACCAAACAAAATATCAATATAATTATATTGTAATTAATTCAACTTTTAAAGTGATTTTTTAAAAGAATCTTTAAATATTAATTCTGAAACGTGAATTAAATTCAATTTTTAATAAATTAGTTTAATACAATTTATTTTCTGAAATTACGTTTAAATTTAGCTTAGTTTTAATTATAAGAATTTTAATCGGAATAAAAAACTAATATGCATTTTTTTTAATTTTTATATATTATCAATATCGGTAGCTGATTTAAAAAATTCAACTTTTTATTATTGAAATTGGCATTGATCAAAATAAAATGTTACCCAATTTCACCAACGAGAAATTGATTTTTTAAATCAACTGTTTATATTGTGAGAATACGGACGAGGGTCCAGGCCCTCTAATCGTCAGATCAGTTAGACCTGCTCACTTTGTCACTGGATGGCTTAATTTTGAACAGAACCCGAGTGGTAAGATTCTGTGTGGGGTTGTGCATAAAGAACGAATACCAGACAAGAAAGTTATATAATATAAAATTAACAATTTAATTACAGAAGACCAAAATAACAAAGACAAATAATATAATAATAAAACATAAAACATAAGTCTAACCTAAGACTAGGGACATTCCTCTTATAGTAGATAATTTGATTAGAAGTAACAATAATACTAGCACATAGTATAAATACAAATGTAAAACATGAAAAATACAGGACTTATATCCTATCGCGAGACTAGGATCTATCCTTTCTACGGAGAGAGAGAGTTTTACAATAATCATATTACCTCGTTGTTCATGTTGACTGACTTTACTTGGTGGTTATCTTGAAGGAGTCTATGTGGCTAGATCATAGCTGAACTGCTGGTCCTATGGCATCAGTGTTGCCACGCCGATTTGCTTGCCATCGGTAGATTCATTAGGCAATTTTCGGTAGATTTCGGTAATTTTTCGGTAAATCGACTTTTTGTGGCAGAAAGCAGGTTGCACATAAACAATAACATTTTTTTTCGTCATTTTATTATACACTATAAAACAATAAAAAACAAAAAACTAACACAGAACACTTACGTAAAAAAATAATAATTTACTAATTAAGTAGGTACATTTTGTCTTATTTTTCTAACAAAATACAGTATTACCTTTTATTTTTCGGATATTAATAATAATTATTATTATTCAATATCTTCCGTTTGTATGTTTTTAACACTGTTTCTTATTTTTGAAATTAAATTATCTTTTACAGGAAAATCGTAACAGTAATTTTTATCCAATTAATTGTTTAGTAAGAAGTAAGCCAGTGATTGTTTCAGAGCTCACAAGTCAGTTTATTTCCGTGTTTCGTGTTTAACAGATTTATTTACGAGAATATTCTTTCTATTCCATTAGCTGAAGAATGGGGCAGACACAAGATATTCTCAACAAAACGAGACAGAATCTTTGCAATAAAGTCTCTTACAATATATAAGAAATGAAGGTACAAAGAAATGTTTTATTGAGAATTTTTAGATACATTGAAGATAAAAATTTCTTTCTTGAATTATCGTAAACTTTTCGGTAGATTTGGTGCTTCAATCGGTAGATCGGTAGATCGGTCCCAAAATCGGTAGATCTACCGAAAATTCGGTAGACGTGGCAACATTGTATGGCATGTTCCTTCTCTTCGTGAACTGCCTCTCTATGGCAAGGTCCTGGGGGAACTGCCCCGAGTGTATGAAATCCAGCCCTTTTATCTCCATCTTTTGCAATGTCATGATTATAAGAATGGGTTATGACATTTTAGCAGGTGGAGTGCAAAATTCTACGATACGAGGCGTGGAGGAAGGAAACAAAACATCCTCAGTTCTTGGTAAAAGTGGCATGACAGAGCAGATTCACAGGATGTAAAAAGTTATGTCCTTATTAGGTTATGTTTTAGTAATTATTCCAAATTTTATTATTCTTTTTTATACAGTTGAGTGAAATTAAAGCATAGTATTTATTACATTAAAATTAATTATCTCAAGAACACCGTCAGATTGTCACAATATTGATCGGAACGAAACAATTAAAAAATTGATTTGTCATTTCTGAAATTGAAGGCATTATTTCATTTTGATCTACAGCTGATTTCAAATAAAGATCTGTTTCAATGTTATGTATTGGTTTTTAAAACAGCTGTTTAAATTGATCAAAAATAAATTAAAGTTCAATTTAAAAAAATCTTTTTATTTCGATCAATTTTAACAGCTGTTTTAAAAACCAATCAATAACATCGAAATAGATCTTTATTTGAAATCAGCTGTTGATCAAAATAAAATAATGCCTTCAATTTCAACAGTTGACGCAAAATGTTCCGTTTCCAATTATTAAAATTGAACACTTAAAATAAAACTTAATAATGTGAAATTAAGAATTTATGTCAGCTGTTAGAAAAAAAAATTGACGTCGTTTTCTGGTTATTTTGTTTATGCAACAGAAATCGAACATAAATACCGATTTGAATGGCGATGTCAAAAGAGTTAAGAGTATAGTACCATTTAGAAGCGGGTGAACCCCCGTGGTGTTTTGTAACTCGGCGGTGCCTCCCAAGAAGAACCTCATATGGGAAAAAAAATACAGCAGAGCGAAAAGTTGTGCCGATCCCCTTAAGAAACGTGAATCGGGGTGGTCGGAACAGGGAGTTTACGACAGGTACTGTCAATGATTCATTTCTGTAGAAGCTCGTGAATGGACTGTGACAGTCAACCGGTCCAACTTTGACAGCTCAATTTTCGGCACTTTCGCGTAGCTTGAGGTCAGCACTGACTTTTCTTTTCACCGCCTCCCGCTAAGGCGTGACTGACATTCCAGCGGCTACGAGGACTGCCCACTGAGACCGATTGATTGAAGTTAACGGTATTCATCAGTCATTACACATTTTCACGGTCTTGTATCTGTTAACAGTACCCGGCACACTACCTCTCCACGTTCTCCTTCTCCTATAAACTCCTATTGATACTTTACCCGGCCGCTTACTATTATCTCATTGGATTCTTTGGTTAAGCCGCTTTCGCACACAAACGAAAACACACACGACGGGGGGTTACTTTGGGTTATTGCCATAGGGACAATGTTTAAGTCATTAGGGGTGCGTTCTTTTATTCTTCCGCGTAACTCCGCGCGAGCGACATCCGTTTAAAAATTCCTGCCGAACGCGTTCCTAAATTCCGGTCGGAGTGCGCGCCGTCGAACGGCAAAAACGGCCGCTTGTAGTAGTAGTTTACGGTGGAAAGCAACATGGCGTCCTCCATGGCTCAGATAGTTTCGTTTCGGGGTTCATTATCTGGTTTTATAAATAAAAATTTAGAAGTTGTGAAAGCGCGAGTTAGTGCACGTGGTGATGTAAGTGTCTTTTCGAATTTTTTTCGGATGGTAGTCGGCATTCTAATTTTTTTCGTGGCTATTTCGAATGCCCTTTCAACAAATAATCCATTTTATGGTTAAATTTTATAATTGGGACCTTACTTTTGCTTTTAAAAGCTCATATTTCAGAATTATAGATTCGTCCATCACGATACTATCGATAGTGCGGGCGCCACCATCTTTCTTTCTTTCACCGTCGTTCCTAAATGCCTACAAACAGCAGCGTACTCCCGTAGTAGCGGAGACGCAGAGCGACCGCTATTAACGAACGCACCCTAGGAGTAGGGGCAACCGTAGTTTACGATTTAGTGTAGTAGGTGGGTTGGGTTGTGATGGGTTTATTAAGTCTGCTTCGATTGGTTTAAAACATTATTTGTGAATTGTTCTCGTCTAGTTAATTTTCACTTCGCTTAAACGATCGTTTCTCTCCTGTGGTGGGTGACCCACTTAAACGTCAAAATTAAAGCCATTGTTCTCCAATAAATTTTAATTTTATTTAGAAAATTTAATTGATTTCTTTAAATTTATAATGTTATTTTATTGTGAATTTTTTATTGTTGTATCTTTTAAGAGGTATTTCATCACAGACAGCAAGCCCAATGCAATGTTTTTACATGTTTTTGCTCTTAAAATCTGCACGGAATTTAGTCGTTTTTAAAACTTTTTTAAACGTTCACAAAAGCGCAAAGATTACACCATTTCTAGGAATTAAATTAATGAAAAATATATACAAATTTTTTTTAAATTATAGAATGCGAAAATGTACATTATTGTTTATTATTATCTAGTATTAAAACGTTCTTAGAAGTCCTGTACGAACCGTAATTTTGCGAGTAAATAAAACAAGAAACGAGAAAATAATTTACAAGTAATTATAACCAGGATATTCTCTTTAAAACAAACTGAATGAAACGGGAAAAAAATTTACAATTTTCATACCGGAAACACGTCGCACGACAACATTCCATACGTGATGTCACGTGCGATGCGATTGACCTATGGCATTCGGTGACTCACGTTGACGTAACCGTCGTGTGACGTTCTGTCACGTGTTAGTCGTCCGTATTTAAATTTAATGACGTTCATTTGCATGTAACAACATCGTTTTCCACTCGACATTTTCTTTTTTTTTTAGAAGAAAACAAAATTTTAAGTATCCGTCGATATAGTGTCGAGGAATACCTTCATTAAGAGTCATTACTCGTTTGTAATAAAAGAAAGTTGAAGTGGGACCTTGTCACGTGACTAATTCAAATATTTTTAGCTTTGTTCATTCATTAAAGCAATAAAAAAAATTATGACTCCGCAGTCAAAATACCTGTGCAAATTAGTGTCGTAAATTAGTGTACAATGGGCAAATTCATAAAAGAATGTTGCGAACCGTTAAATATTTAAATTTCTTTTAACGTTTCTTAAAGGAAATTGAAATCATTTTAAACAAATTACTTAAAATTTTATAGCATTTTAATTATATTTAAAAATTTTTTAAATGTTAAATTAAATATCCAATAAAATTAATTTTTATTAATTATTATTTAATTTTTAAATTAAATCCCAATTTTCTTGATTTTTTTCCGCAGAATTTTTGTCATTTTTTTTGCCTTTTTTTAAATGTATTTTTCCTTTTTAAAAAATTAATTTTAAAACAATTAAATTTAAACATTAAAAAACAAATAAATAAAATAAAATTATGTCTTAAATTAATAACAAAGGTAATTATGGAAATATATANTATTTTTCTCTGTAATTTCCATCATTTGTTTCGTATGAGTATCGTGTTCCACGTAGTTTCCTATCGATGAATATCGACTAAAACAATTAAATTTAAACATTAAAAAACAAATAAATAAAATAAAATTATGTTTTAAATTAATAACAAAGGTAATTATGGAAATATATAATTAAATTTACAAAATTTAAACATTTATAACTTAGAACACTTAAAGATATTTTAAGTACCTTAAAACGTATTAAAACACCGTATAAAAATGCTTAAAATTGATTAAAAATGCAAAAGAAAATCTCTCTTAAATGTTTTTTGTAACGAAAAATACCTTAAGTGCCTTAAAAGGTAGTTTTTTAAAGAGCCAATTTAAAAAATATCTTTTTATGTANGTATAAAAATGCTTAAAATTGATTAAAAATGCAAAAGAAAATCTCTCTTAAATGTTTTTTGTAACGAAAAATACCTTAAGTGCCTTAAAAGGTAGTTTTTTTTAAAGAGCCAATTTAAAAAATATCTTTTTATGTATGTATATAATAGCGTAGTAAGCGGGAAGGTGCTCGAAGGTCTGTCGATTAAAGGTACAAGAAATTGCTTGACAGCTCGAAGTGAGACACGAAAGTTATCGCTAACAAAAGCATCGTCGGTAAACATGTAAAGAAATTTCAAATGCGGTAAATAGACAGGTCGGGTGGTATAGAATGGTTTTTGGAACGGACAGACAGATAGGTGAATAAGGGCTCTGTAGATAAAAGAGGGACACATAAATCACAAGCAGCGGGACAGTTGTAAATACGCTCGACATGTCCCTTCGGGGTGAGTCGCTTCCGTAAGATAACTAGACAAGGTAAAGAACCATGAGAAAAATTACTTGACTCCGCATCCGCCCCCACTCCGAAACTTGTTACAGGCTCCTTAAAACATTCCACGCATAGCTGTCACTTTTTGCTTTAATTGCACCAACGCTTTCACTTAGCCTATACATTAGCAAAGTATTGTATGGGAATAGCAGTAAAATTCATCTTAATTTGTAAAAAGAATTACCATTTTTTTTAGTTTTTGCGTCTATGCAACAATAGGACGACGGTTAAACACACGACAAAACCATTACTGTAGTAGAGTTTTACGTAATAAAATTTTACTATTGTGTAGTACAGAAAAATCGCTTTAACCATACTACTGTAATTAACACTACAGTAATTATTCAACTGCATTGTGTCGTTTACTTAGCACGTAAAACACTACTAACTGTAGGCGTAATAGATGAATAAGTTACAACAATGCTTACGCTGTTAAGAGTGTAAATATACAGAAAATTGTATTATTTTATTCATAATATAGAACAATTGAAACAACAAACTGGAAGGATTTTGTATCTAGTTACGACTTTAGTAAGCGAACAGATTGCGAGGGTGTTGAAAGATATGAAGAGTCGCATCCCCGTATTACATTTGTGTGATGCTGACAAAACTTCATTTCCTTTCTCTCCTTAATAGCACACGAATCCAATATCCTGAATATGGCGAAGAGAAAAAAAAGAAAATTCGAAAAAAATCTATTCGGTGACGTCATCTAGGTGTTGTATACCTTACTAATGAAGTAATTATCGATTCGTAGAATTTAAAGGGTCACAGCTATATTCATTTCCGTCCTAATTTGGTTTAAAATTCTTAATACGTAAAGGGATATTGTGTGAGGTTTCTCACTTTTTTAAATATTAAAAAAAATAAATTCATTGATTAATTTAGTCAGAATCGATGTTGATTTAGAGAAAGAAGAAATTCGTTGAAAATGATAAAAAATTCCACGTATTTTTCATCTTTCTTTCTATAGAAATATGTAATTACTTGAACACGATTATCCTATCGCGTGCTCTCATTTGATTTCATTATCTTCTTAATAACAATAATTTTTTCAAAGATTCAAGAACAACTTTTATGTATTTTAATAATTAAAAAGTAAAATTTGCTTTTTTTAATTAATTAAAAAATTAATATCGATCGTAAAATTAATTTCCTTCATATAAACCGGAAGTCAGTTAACTGAAATGTAAAAAGTCAATTACCTCGGTTAACCGACTTTTAGGCCACCCTATATATTGATTACGTAATGATTAATTCAATTAAAGTCATTTAAATTTGCTTTTTTAAAATAAAACAATTTATTCCATTTATACGGAAATTAATTGATTAAGAGACTTGTATTGTTACGTGTAATGTATTGTTAGATATGTAAAAATTTACTCGCTTTTTATATCGTAAATGCCGTATAATTACACTGTAAATGTACATAATTTTATAAAAAGTTAGGCTATTGTATGTTGTAGGCTTCAAATATTAAGGCCATAGACTTGGATTATATAGGCCTACAATAATTGTGTCTATCAGAGTATTTAATAACTCATTAATTATACAGAATAACTTAGTGATACGGAAGGCCCGAGAGGTAAGAGGGAGGCCTACTTCCTCTCCAAAAGCGATTAAAATATACGATTTTTTAAATCGAATCGAAGCTTTATCATGTTTTTTGAAACAAAAGACTAAATTTTAGGGCCTTATCTGTGCAAGGAGCTCCAAAATTAGCTTTTTTTCTATAAAAAAAAAGTTAAATGTGTAGGCTTTGCCGATTTCCTATCCGAATTTAATTAATCGAGACTTGTAAATTGTGTGTATATTTATAGTCTACGAAAGACTAAATTTTGGGGGGCCTTTAATGCCAGGAAACCCAAATTTAATTTTATATAAGTTATGTACAGTACATTGTATGAATATACAAAGCTCTATTGGCCCGTATTCGATCGGAGCCTCATTAATTAGCGCTTATAAGTATCCCAAATGATCTCCACCCCCAAAATAATAAGGTTTGTTGTTATATATTGATAGAATAATTTCTCGAAAAGCCTACAATATTGCGCAGTTTAACCTACATATACTATAAATAACTCATCTATCTACAAAAATAGGTAATGTTTAAGATGAGCAGGATGATAAGGAGAGAAGGAAATCCTTCAACATCATGTTATCGATAGGAAATCTAATGATTAAAGACTAGAATTGTGTGTGCGTGGGTATTTACTTTATTTACTACTTATTATCTTCGTTTTCCTTAATTCTACAATAGCATTTTATTTTTTATACTTTTGGTAAAGTTAGAAAATTTGTTTAAAGCTCGTAAACATTAATTTTATACGTTTTCAGTTCTTGCGGATGTCCACTTTCCTACCTCGAGTCTGTGTAGAAATGGTCCTAAAGAGATACGTCTCGATGGTAAGCATTACATCACGTGAATTTATGTTAATTGTGCGTATTGTGCATCAAAAATCATTAAATAAAGCTTAGATTAAACTAGAAGTAATTTTCGTTCAAAGATTGGATTGTCAAGTTACTGAACTGCTAGATATATAGAGCAACGCATTCGGGTACGGTGCCGCCATATTTAGTCCTTTTTTGCCGTACTGTGTTTACAAGTAGGAAAGCAAATAGACATTCTAAAGTAATATTGGTTCCATTTAATACAACAGCTAAACATTTTATTAATATAAATTAAAGTAACCTATAATAAACAATGAATAAAATACTAAGAACTGGAATAAATATGGAGGATCAGTTATCGGAATGCGCTATTCTCTAAATATAGACTAGAAATCGATTCGACAATGCCATCTGTTGGACGAAAAAGTAACTAATCACAGTATATTTTTATTAATTTTTAAATAAATTTTTAATGACAAGGACAAGAAATTCCCGATTTGCTTCGAGCTATATTGAAATTAATACCATTAGATACATACGTGGAGAAACCGGTAAGTTAGTAATTTTTATTTATAATTTTATTTATATGTGTAATTTGTATAGAAGGAGCTATATAAAAGCGTATTAACTAAACATTATTTTATCACACACAACTGGATAAATACAGCTACATTCTTCAATTTTCATTAACTAAACATTAGTTTTTTGTGGTAGAAAATTGCATGTGGAATTTGATTGCAACTTGACGTTTGTATAGGAAACTACATCGAAAATTGATGTAGAAAATCATAAATTTTAGATTGATTATTCGTAAATCTAGTAATATATTTTTCTCTGTAATTTCCATCATTTGTTTCGTATGTGTATCGTGTTCCACGTAGTTTCCTATCGATGAATATCGACGAGTAAAATTTGAATTTTAATAAATTCCATTTCTTATAACAAATGAATAAATAAAAGTAACAATTTCTTTTTGAAATATACTAGAAATTTCTTGGAATTAAAGTATTAGTCTTCACCCGACCGTTTTTACATGTGCGCTAATGTAAAAAATCGTGCAAGAGAATCGCAATAGTTCTCTTAAATATTTAAAACTTATCTTAAACGCTGATTGGTGGGAAATATGGCTATCTTAAACGTGATTTGCTGAAAATTATAACTAGTCATAACGGGTTTGTTAAAAGTTTTTACTTATAGATAATTTCTACACTAGTGAGATGTTTACGTATATTTGTTTTTATTATCTATAAAGAACATTTAAGCTGTGTACTCGGTATATTATTTTTATAAACACAGGATGCCCAAAATTCAGTTAACCGTGCAATAGTGAATTGAATGAATCTTACAGAATTATTGATACACTCCCATAATTTGTATACGTATACCGAATAAGAATGGTTTCATTTTGATGGATTTTTGTAAAGTCTGTAAGTAGTCAAGTATTTGAATAATATAGGCAATTAGGCTTTATCGTGGTTAACTGATTTTTGGACTAGATTTTATTGTACTGATGCTAAATGAGTATTCGTAAGCTGCTCAATTTATCAGACCTGCTTATAAGAGTATAATAGCTGATACACAGTACGATGCATAATTCGAATGATACTTAAAGTAGAAAATCAATGCGAGGTTGAATGCAACATTTGAATCTATAAAATTCCAATTTCTGTATTTTATAAGGTTTAAATAGGCATAAGTTTAAAAGTACTACATCACTGTTTTTTCAAAGATTTAATGTTTGATGATCGAATACTACTTTTCCAATTTTTGAGCGCATATTAATTCTTTCTCACTGTGGACACTAGGACCGCGCTTATTGTGGGTCATTCATTCATTCATTCATTCATTTTAATATTGTACATTAAAATACAGACCGGCCCCGCATAAGCATTACCGGTAAAAGCATTATTGTGGGCCTGACAGAGACCCACAATGTGTCGTCGGATGGTATGGAACTAAGCCATAAACCTTCTGAATCTAAGTAAATCGGCCGGCCCCATTTTGGACCTAGTCTTACCCACAATGTGTAGGGATAAAAAGGCTCTCTTAGTGTCCACAAGGCAGAAAGAATCAAAAATGAAAAAACACGTACTATGGAAAATGACTTACAGAAAGAGAACAAAATTACCATAAATGTTATTGCATTATTATTGAAAACTACAGTGTATATAATACATGTGGTATTGTTTAAATTTCAATCTCAACCTGTGCCAAAACTTGGTTTAAGAATTTAACGTAAAGAAAAAATTAATTACTAAAATAATATATATATATTTTTTAATATTCCAGGTTTGTCTTATGAAATTGGAAAGCCAAGACGAAAATGTATTTAGGAAAACCGATCTAATTTGGAGAAATTATTACGAAATAATACAAGAGTTGTATCCCGGGATCGTTCAAGGCGATTTATCGGATTTGATGATGGTATGCGCTTTCTCTTATAATATACTTCATCACATAATTGGCAATAGTCGATGACATTTTCATTCTCTCTTTTGATTTGTTTAGCGAGAAGGAGTCGAATACATCAATAGAATCGATTTCTACAATAAGTCTTCAAAAGCCTTTGCCATTGTTCATACCGGGTAAGTTCTGTAATTGATCTTCGTTGATTCTCATCTCAAAACGTCTTCGTTTATTGTAAATTTCGATTCTGCCCCGCGGATGGTGCCGGATTGCCTACTTGGCGGTGAAGCATACGCCTAGGGGCTCGGGTATGGGGCCCCGAAATTGAAATACTGTATATATATATATATATATATATAATTGCAATGGTAAAATTTCTTTATAATTTATAAACTGTAGTATCGATGAGATAAGGTCATGCAACACGTGGGCTAGTTGTACAGTACAAGCCCGTTGTCAATTAAGATTAATATTTTTTCGACTATTTCAATAGGTTCGGCAGAACCTAATTTTTCTTGTGATATACTGTGTTAATACAAGGATACACTGTGTTGACAAGGGCGCGGCCTACAGCTCTGGAGGAGCAGGGATCGAGTCCGGATGAGCACCCCAGAATTTTCGTAAACGGTCTCTTCCGGATATGTCGGGCCCCGTCCCCCATACGCCCCATTGTAAAACTGGTCGAACCTACGATGGTATGAAAAAAAGCTCCCTTCAGGAGAAAAGAACAAAAAATGAAAATGTGCACAAAATTCTTCCATTTTTCCCAATTGTAAAATTATCATAAACACCGCTGGATCTATACTCGAATACACCCCAATTAATTTAGACGAATGTATTAAATTACTTTTATATTTTGAGCAGTTTCTTCGGTTTGAAATCCACATTGTGTCTCAACGCGAGTCACAAAAATTATCTTAATTTTCATATATAACACGAAACTGAAGATGCATTTTATGGTAGGACGAATAAAGCGGCGATTTCAAACACTTGAGAAAGACTTCAGTGTTTTGATTCGTCATTTCATCTTTGTTTTCTTTTTCGAATTTTCCTTCGTACTCTACGAAGAGCTATTCATTGGAAATTCCTTCGTTGTCAGACAATGTTACTCGGAAACCATTGCCTATCGAAACTTGAAACAAATTAGCAAATTTCTCTCGTAATCTCATTATGAAGCAAGTTCTTAGAAAAATTACAATATCGGTTTTTACAGCTTGATACAGCTTTTAAGAGCAATAGATTGCCCCCACTGTGGCTCGCCAGAAACTTCCATCCACTATTGGCTTGTCTGCCCGCAATACACACGGGCCCGCCAAGAGCTAGGCCGTCTCTTAACCTTGGACCTCACGATCGTCCGTACCTTAACTCCGATATACTGGCCACATACCTACCTTCNCACATTGTGTCTCAACGCGAGTCACAAAAATTATCTTAATTTTCATATATAACACGAAACTGAAGATGCATTTTATGGTAGGACGAATAAAGCGGAGATTCCAAACACTTCAGAAAGACTTCAGTGTTTTGATTCGTCATTTCATCTTTGTTTTTTTTTCGAATTTTCCTTCGTACTCTACGAAGCTCGAGCTATTCATTGGAAATTCCTTCGTTGTCAGACAATGTTACTCGGAAACCATTGCCTATCGAAACTGGAAACAAATTAGCAAATTTCTCTCGTAATCTCATTATGAAGCAAGTTCTTAGAAAAATTACAATATCGGTTTTTACAGCTTGATACGACTTTTAAGAGCAAGAATTTCGTTCTTTGATTTCGTTAAATGAAGGTCATCGGTATCGAAATTTCATAACCTTAAACCAGGTGATCCTATAATCCAATACATACCATTCTTAATCGCATTATCACAAACTATTAAAGAAATATTAAAGAATTCGCATCCCTTATCTATCATGACCGGATGAACAAAGGAAGGCACACAGTAACCAAGTGGCTAAATCCACTAAACGTTGGGAGTTGATTGCGGGATCGCGTCTGACCAACGGGCTAGCAACGTGGAGTTTTGCAGATTTTCTTCACGTATGTAACACCTAAAAGGAGGCCATAGAAAGTTCTCCCGCGAGACATCTCCCTTTGGCACATCTCTCGCGTGTTGCGTTGCCGTACTCATCAAATCAACGGAACAAAGAAATTTATGCAAATGATTTTCAACAACCGCGCTATGTAGACAATAATTTAACAATGTTTATTATGTTTGAATTTATATATATATATATATATATATATAATTGCAATGGTAAAATTTCTTTGGNCTCCATCCATTTGCATCTCCACAAATACTGTCTTTATCAGAATGCTGTAAACGTGAATTAGTTAAGTCCACGACCACGTTTTAAACTAAAACAACATTTATTTACAACAATCCTCGAGTACACTTGAAAGAGAGCTACACGTGCTCGTGTCAGCAATCACCCCACAAGAAGTAACATTACCCAGAATCTCTTCTGGAAAAAACCTTGTCCCCGTTTTTCAATTCGGGATTAACGGGAAACTCCTAGAGGAGTGGCGCTGTCTCGCCTGTCCGTGATTTGTCGTCGCAGTACCCCCTCCTAACGACCGCCATCGATGAATCTCGCTGGGGGTTTGATTTTGCGGCCGTGTCGTGAGGTCCTCGTCTCGTATGCGGGTTCTGGTTGGTGAGTATGCCCAGCCATCTTGTTGCTGGGTTAATCTGTCACTGGCTGTGCAGGGCTGCTTGAGTCTTTCTCATTGAGCATAAAGGCAGGTTTCAGTCTGTCGATGGAGACGACCACTTCTTTGTTATTTTTTATAATTTTGAAGAATTTGTCTCCCTTTTCCACTACGGGGAATGGTCTGTCGTAGTGGGGCGCGTACGGCATCGTAACGTAGAAAAACGTGGCTACAGTCTCTTAAATGCATGGGAACAAAAAGTTTGGGCTCCCCATGCGATGCTGCCGGCATTGGTGTTAAGTTTTTGAAGAAAGACTTTAGTGTCTTTATGAAATCTGCAGTGTTTATGTCCGCTGGGGTAGGATCGAAGAATTCACCTGGTAAACGTATTGTCTGTCTGTAGACTAACTCACTGGATGTTGCTTGTAGGTCAAGCTTGAACGTTGTCCTTAACCCAAGTAGTACGGTAGGGAGTATCTCCGTCCACTGTTCTGTTAAGTAGGTTTTCAGGGCACATTTTAATGTCCGATGCCAACCTTCGATCATACCATTAGCCTGGGGGTGAAAGGAGCATGTATGTATGTGCTTGGAACCCATTAGAATAGCCAAAGACCGAAACAAACGTGATTCAAATTGGCGTCCCTGGTCGGTAGTAATGACCCCTGGAACGCCGAACCGAGTTATCCATAAGCTTGGTTCAGTATAAGGCTTTAGCCACGGTGTCGGCCTCTATATCCTGCAGTGGTTCTGCTTCAACCCAACAAGTATACCTGTCGATTATAGTGAGACAATAGCAATGATTTCCAAAAGGAGGGAGCGGACCAATAAGGTCGATGTGGATGTGATAGAAACGTTTGTTTTCCACGGGGATACTTGTAATTGGACTTTTAGTATGTCTAGTAATTTTGACGCGTTGGCAAGGAATGCACGTAGTTGTCCACTTGCGACAGTCAGCCTCCATGCCCGGCCATACGAACCGATCAATTATTAGCTTCACCGTGGCTTTACTGCCTGGGTGCAAAAGGTCATGCATGGCATGGAAAACTGATTGCCTTTGCGTCTCGGGGATAGAAGGGCAAATCTTACCGGTGGACACATCACAGTAAAGTTCTACTTGATTTTCTGGTAATATTAGTTTTTTAAGCTGTAGACTGGTCGAACTATTTCCCAAAAGTGATTGGAGGTTTGGGTCGGTCTTTTGTGCATCAGCAATTAATTTGTAATTTATGGGAGAAGGGCAAACGATAGATTTGACTCTGGAAAGTGTATCGGCCGGAATATTATCAGTTCCTTTTAAGTATCGAATGTCAGTGGTGAACTGGCCTATATAGTCTAATTGACGTAATTGTCTGGGGGAGCATTTTTCACTTTTCTGGAGAAAAGCGAATGTCAATGGCTTGTGATCTGTATATAACGTGTGAATCTAGCTTCCACCATAAAACGTAAATGTTTAATTGCCGAGTAAGCGGCTAACATCTCGCGATCGTATGCTGAATAGTTCTTCTTCGTATCTGTAAGATTGCGCGAAAAAAAACTTACCGGCTCTGTGCTGGCTATAGTGGTCCGATGCAGCGCGGCGCCAAGGGCAAACTCTGATGCGTCAACCTGCAATGCTAAGTGTGCGTTCAGGGCTGGATGAGCTAGTAGAGCTGCGTTTGCTAATCGAGTTTTGGATTCCTCGAATGCCTTTTTTGATTCGTCTGTCCATGAAATTTCCGCATTGTCGGATTGTTTTGCGCCTTTCAAATATTCACAAAGCNTACCTTTTTTTGGGCTCGGGATGTCTCAAAACGTGGAGAGATTTGCCGAAAAAACTCGTAAGTTTAAATTTGACACAATTTCGATACTTTCTCGTGTTACGTACATCATAAGCCAAGAAAATAAAAAATAAATGATTTTATTATAAATTTCATAGTAATAAATCGGCAAAAATTTTTATTCTTCGTTTGTAGTTTACGGTTACGCCATTGGGGGGCAGCTCGTTGTTTTTTTAGGATTTTTTCGGTTTCTCGTCCGGCAACACTGATGCTCGTCCAGGTGACGTTCTTGTATTTGTCTAGTCGACGTTCTCGTTATTTTTAAGCCTTTGAAAGTGTACGAAAGGAAAGGAAAGGTTAGTAAATTCGTGAGTTGTTTGATGTACGTAATAAATAATAAGCACAGTTTCACAAAAAAGTAAAATTGGTCAATTTCTTCTGTTATTGACCCAAGTGACGTCCAAGTATTCATTCGGGTTTCATTCCAGATACGTATACTGTCATGGCGGCTCNGGCCGAAATATTAAACGAAATAGATTTCAACAAAAACACACCTAAACACACATCTACTGAATTATTTACGTTTTTTTTTTTTACCTTTTTTTGGGCTCGGGATGTCTCAAAACGTGGAGAGATTTGCCGAAAAAACTCGTAAGTTCAAATTTGACACGATTTCGATACTTTCTCGTGTTACGTACATCATAAGCCAAGAAAATAAAAAACAAATGATTTTATTATAAATTTCATAGTAATAAATCGGCAAAAATTTTTATCCTTCGTTTGTAGTTTAAGGTTACGCCACCGGGGGGCAGTTCGTTGTTTTTTAGGATTTTTTTGGTTTCTCGTCCGGCAACACTGATGCTCTCCATATAAACGAGAGAGAGTAGAGTAGAGTAGAGTAGAACACTGATGCTCGTCCGGACGACGTTCTTGTATTTGTCTAGTCGACGTTCTCGTTATTTTTAAGCCTTTGAAAGTGTACGAAAGGAAAGAAAAGGTTAGTAAATTCGTGAGTTGTTTGATGTACGTAATAAATAATAAGCACAGTTTCACAAAAAAGTAAAATTGGTCAATTTCTTCTGTTATTGACCCAAGTGACGTCCAAGTATTCATTCGGGTTTAATTCCAGATACGTATACTGTCATGGCGGCTCATCTCTGATTCCAGCAAACAAAAGGAAACAGTGGGGACGCACGTTCTAACCTAACCTAACCTAACTAATTCTAATAATTTGGTTGGTAATAATTATGTTAATTTATTAGAATTGGTTAGGTTAGGTCAGAACGTGCTTATGACGGTATACGTATCTGGAATTTAACCTTGATTTGTATTTTAACTTTAAGTGAAGTCGTCTTTATAAACTAAGAGATATTATCACTTTTATCCTTCCAATCTGTGTTTTACAAATATCCTATGGTTTATTTATGTGCACTTATTTATAATATTTGACAAATTGTTATATTGTGGCTACATGCCATAATTGTATAGTAATAGTTCATATTTTCTTTATATATTTTCCTTTGTCTTCCTTTTCTATTGTCTTTCTGGAAGTTTCTTCCCTCTTTTGTTTGACGGTGGAACAGCGGGGGACCCCTGTAGAACAAAGAGGAAGGTGTGTGACCCTTAGGGTAAAAAGGGGTTCAGGAGGGCATTCTTTTTGCGAAGAATTCACTGAACTTTAGAGACATCATTAACAGAAATATTAAAACTTCATTCCATTCTAAATATGGATTAAAATCAACATATAATAACGTATGATAATGCGATAAATAACTAATAATTCTGTTCTACTTTTCAATGGTCTAATCTCTCATGTCGTAAACAAAATTGTATAATATTTATTTACATCGACATGAGACATCTTATGTTGCATCTGATTAATATTTATCATCATTATAATATATATCATGATAGAATTGTTGTCGTTAGCGAGTGGTTTTTCCTTTGCTGCTTCATATAGTCAATAATAATAATAAGTCGTTTTTAATCATAATATACTATAGATTTTTTATTGTAATCTATCACGTGATGTCTCTAAAGTTCAGTGAATTCTTTGCAAAAAGAATAAGTTATCAGGAACACGTCAGAGATGAGTAGTCACGTGACCGAATAGCACCGACANTTGTCTATGTAGACAAAAACAAAATCTAATCCATGTAAGACTTCGTGCATAAACCTCTGGAAAGTTTGTGCCGCATTGGACAACCCAAATGGCATGTATAAAAATTCATAAAGGCCGAAGGGTGTTGTAATTACAGTCTTGGGTACGTCTTCGGGGTGGACCGGGATCTGATGATATGCTCGCGTTAGGTCTATTTTGGAAAATATAGTCTTCCCGTATAAATTCTGAGCAAAATCTTGTAGATGAGGCAGTTGGTACCTGTCTGGCGCTGTTATTCTATTAAGGGCCCGGTAATCCCCGGTGGGACGATAGTCCCCGTTCGGATTTGGGTACTAAGTGTAGTGGGTTGGACCAATTGGAATTACTCGGCTGACAAATGCCTAGTTCTAACATTAACTGGAATTCCTTTTTTGCAATTTCCAGCTGTTTGGGATTGAGACGGCAGGGGCGAGAAAAAACGTTATGTCCTTTGGTAATAATACGATGGACTGTGTTATGTTTGGGTTTGGTGCTAGATGGATATGGCCAAGGATATCTTTATATTTGTTTAAAATGTCGCTGAATTCCGAATTAGAAGCAATCAAAGTAATGTTAATTTGCGCACTGTGGTGAGCGGACCCTGTCGTTGTCAAAGACGTTAATGGGTCTGTAATGCGTTCGTTTTTTTAAGTCGATCAGGAGACCGAAGTTTCTTATGAAATTGGCGCCTATTATTGGTTTGCTGACGTTTGCGATTACAAAAGGCCACGTAAATTGACGCCTTAAGTTTAGGGACACAGTTATGGTTTTTTGTGCCGTAAGTCTTTATCGGGGAATTGTTTGCCGAATAAAGTATCAATGAGGCGGGTGCTCTTAATGCCATGGCGGCGTTATATGGTAGAACGCAAATGTCGCTACCACTGTCGATTAAGTAGTGACGACGTGAGGTTGGATCATAAACAAAAAGGCGGCTTGTGTTGTTAATTTGGAAATCACATTGTGCCACGTGTGATTTCCGGGCTAGTTTTCCTGATCTCGGAATTTGCAAGGGGCTTTACATTTATTTGCTTGATCACCGAACTTCGCGTGATACCAGCATAGGTTTTTTGCCTGGGGTTGAACTGGTGTCTGTGAATGCCAATGATTCCGAGATCGATTCCGGGGATGTCTATAATCGTGTGATTGTCTGTCGCTGGGCCTTGCTAGGCGATTAACTTGCTCTGTTAATTCAGCGACCTGCGTTTGGAGCTTCATTGTAGCCGCAT
The DNA here is from genome assembly GCF_000671375.1 of Centruroides sculpturatus. Classification (NCBI taxonomy): domain Eukaryota; kingdom Metazoa; phylum Arthropoda; class Arachnida; order Scorpiones; family Buthidae; genus Centruroides; species Centruroides sculpturatus. The sequence continues at coordinate 337,562 of NW_019385183.1, forward strand.
GTGTATTATTTTCGTTCCTTGCTAAATTAGTTTCAGCTAAGGTGTGAGCTCGAGAATTTTATCGACCATTTGGGCTAATTTGTCTAAATCCCTATTGGAAACAGAAAGAATTGCCTGAGTTTCTTTGGGTAAACGCTGAATCCATAGCGTTCTTAAAAATTCCTCCCTGACTTTATTACTAGCTAGTTGTCGCATTGTGTGTAAAAGATGAGATGGTTTATCATTTCCTAACACGGCATTAGACTGCAAATCTTTCACTCATTTTTGTTCGGAATCGGAAAATTCTGCTATGAGTTGATCTTTTAGTGTTTGATATAAATTTTCTCTAGGAGGGTTTTTAACGATAGCGCTCACGTACGCTAACACTTCCGAGTTGAGAGCTGAAACCACTGCGTAATACTTAGTAGTATCTTGCGATATATCGGCGAGTTTAAACTGGGCCTCGATATTAATAAACCATAAATTGGCTTCTTTATCCCAAAATTGGGGAAGGTTAAGGGCTACCCGACTGATTTCTGGCTTAAGATCGATTTCATTTGGCATTTTAAGACAACCAGGGGATACCTACTCAGCAGAACAACAAAAAAAATGGAACAGAAAACTCCACTTACCTGTGTTAGATGACTTACTCTGGCAAGAGGTTGCAGACACACAGATGTGGGGATAATTTCACCGGTTAGGAGTGGCTACGTGTGGCGAGCGGTTCACCTTCCCAAGGAGCGTCATTTATCGTACTCACGGAATGTATTCCGTTCTATCCACTGAGGGAACACAATGCAGTACTAGTAAAGGTCTTGTTCTTTTCTCTGTGTTCGAATTCACGTCGAATCACATTCAGCTCACCACTGGAGGTAATGGATGGCTGCCATCGGTTAGACGAAACCTGGCCGTCTTTCTCCATCCATTTGCATCTCCACAAATACAGTCTTTATCAGAAGGCTGTAAACGTTTTAAACTAAAACAACATTTATTTACAACAATCCTCNATCATGATAGAATTGTTGTCATTAGCGAGTGGTTTTTCCTTTGCTGCTTCATATAGTCAATAATAATAATAAGTCGTTTTTAATCATAATATACTATAGATTTTTTATTGTAATCTATCACGTGATGTCTCTAAAGTTCAGTGAATTCTTTGCAAAAAGAATAAGTTATCAGGAACACGTCAGAGATGAGTAGTCACGTGACCGAATAGCACCGACACATTGGAAGCGGACGCGTACGAAGAATGTGCCGTTCTGCGACGAAAACAAGCTTAAGCAATGGTGTCTTCGAACGGGTACACTCAATAAGTATTCCGACAATTTTTTGTTCATAGCATATTTTATATCGATCATTTCAACAAATTATACGTGTTTAGGAAATATTCGAGTGAAATTAGTCTAGATTTAGTTAATTTTATGGAAGTAAACCTCTCAAATAGCCGTACCCGTTAATCTGTACAAGTGCCGGCTCTTGGAGGGATTGGGACCGAGTGGAAACCAAAACGAACCTTTTGAAGAGAAAACGAAAACGGAGAAGAATGAATACTGGGAAAGTTGCTTTGATTCGTACTGAAGTGTCTAGTGAATCAGAAAGTCCGTAGAAAAGAACTTTTCATACCCCGTGAAACACGCCGGAAACATTTGGGTACCCAACTTCCTTTGTCTTTCACCTTTATCTCAGTTTCTGTCTTGTCTAAAATCTAGTTTTCACTTTTAGTATATAATCATTAGCCGTAAGTTTAGCCCTAAGATTTGAGTGTATAGTTTATTAGTAGAATAATTATTAAAAGTAAGGAATTGTCGAATTATTTAATTTTGTTTGTTGGGTCTATGTTGTTAAAATTAAGATATATTGTCCAGGGATAGAGATAATAGCTGGCATCTTAAAATTATTTCCTGTACTCTGTACGCGAATAAAAGACTTTTATATTGTAAAAATTCTCTCTCTTTGTTAACAGTATTCGCGATCCTTCACAATATGTATATTGATGTGTGACCGGGAGTGTATGAAAACAAATGTGTAGGGTGGAGGTAATGGATGGCAGCCATCGGTTAGACGAAACCTGGCCGTCTTTCTCCATCCATTTGCATCTCCACAAATACAGTCTTTATCAGAAGGCTGTAAACGTTTTAAACTAAAACAACATTTATTTACAACAATCCTCGAGTACACTTGAAAGAGAACTACACATGCTCATGGCAGTGATCACCCAACAAGAAGTAGTAACAATACCCAGAATCCCCTCTGGGAAAAACCTTGTCCCCGTTTTTCAATCCAGGATTCACGGGAAACTCCTAGAGGAGTGGCGCCATCTCACCAGTTCGTGATTTGTCGCCGCAAGGGATATAATAATAGGTATAAGCTTATATACGGTAGACTCCACTTACGAAGAATGGGTGGTAGAAGTGCATCTAGGTAGTCCCGGTACTTCCAATACTATGGCACTCGATTATTTAGCCCGCGTGACAGCGCCGGCTTCAAGTTGGTCCTCTTGGCTGTTCGTGGCGTACTCGATGTTGTGTAGTTTTATGGGTGTGGGAGCTCGCCCCCGCTTGGGCACATCTGTGCTTCGCGTGTAGACTAGGTGGTAGACTGATACGTGTTAAAAACCGACTTTTGCGCCTTAGGGCTACCTAAGTGCAATTTTACCAAATGGGCTAAACCGTTCCTTGAAACTTTGAAACCGGTTCGGTTTCTAACTGACTCGGTGTCGATTTTCGGGCAGGAAGTTGGAGGGCTGAAGTCTTGTCGTCGGTCGCCCGTATAGATATCTGTTAAAAAGTCGTACCGTTTAACTTCTTTCTCTTTCTCGATTGCTCCTCTTGTTTCCTTTTAAGTATGTTTTTGACGTTTTTTGATCTGTCAATTTCTTTGGAAACGGTGCAAATTGAATTTCCTGCTTTGTGTAGTTTTCGAATGTTCCAAACTTTATGGGTTCGGTTTTATTTAGCGCCTGCCGCCATGACGTGTCGGTGATCTGTCCAGGGGGAATGCATTCGTCCACGCATCACGGCGCGTTCCGGGAGGTCTTTTATGGGAAACTGGTCCCTATTTAGGCATTACCGACGTGACGAAAACTCGAAAAACTTTGCTCGACCTGCCTGTTGGCGGGTTACGAACTTGTCATCGGCTGCCGGCATTTGGTGGTTTTATTCGCTTGGATTTCGGTGGACCCAAACTTTAATTTCTGAGAACCGTTTATTGTGGGATATTTTGCTTGCAGTAAATTGTTTTAGTTAGTCGTGTGACTATCTCCAATGTATAAGGACAGCAAGCGATGGTATGATTTTTCTTGGCTGGACATATTTTCTGGATGCAAATATTGTATCTGGCTGAGAAAAATTATGTTTTGTGCTGTCCTTATACTTTTGGACATGTCTTAAAATTGACTTTTGTCATTTTTTATGATCTCTTGCAAACTGTAAATATTGTGAGATTAAAGTGAAATGTCACTTCTTTAGAACTCTCACATTCCATTTGTTTAAGTGCATTTTAGCTATAATTAAAGCTAACGCAAAATTGGTGGGGTCTTTATAGTCGACTGTAGTGTACAAACACTGTCTTATCCACTTTGAATTACTTTGTTTTATTGCTTTGCACATGATGCTCACATAATTTGATGCATTGAATCAATTCCATTTTTTGTTTGGAGAAAGAGGGAGAGAACAAGCCTGAATTTTTATTTTTGTCTTTCTGGATATGTATTGTCTGTATAAAATGTAAAAAGAAAGGAATGTTTGCAAGTCAGTAAAAATAGTTGCTAGTTTTTTTTCACCAAAACATTGTAAAATTAAAATTTATTAACAATAGCAATTCTATGCTGCTAAGATATTATACATTTATACTTTTGTTTTTGTCTTTCATTTTCTTTTGTTTAATTTTTGACTTTTTGCATACCTCGACTTACGTCGTTTCCAATTATACGTCGTTTGTCAAAAAAGTATATGGAAAAATAAAAATCAAGTTTAAGTCATTTTATTCGACTTTACGTCTGTCCGCCACAAATATTGAAGTCGTAATATCACTAGAAAAATGTTTAAAGCACATAAAATCATATTAAAATATATACAAGTATGTACTGTATTTACAGTACATGCATTTGTAAATTTGGATTACTTTTTTTCTGTACTGTATTAAAAACTAAAATTTATTTGTGTGTAAGCTTAAAATAGATTTTTATTAACTATATATTATTAAAAATGCATTAATAAATAAAATACAGAACCGGGAATTGTAATTTACGGTTTAGCCTAGTGATAAGTAGATTCGGAGAGAAGTAAATTCGACTTACGTCGTTTTTCGACTTACATCGTTCTCCTGGAACCAATTACCGACGTAAGGTGAGGTATACCTGTATTTACTTTGAAATGTTTGTTGATGTGAATCTTTCTAAAAAGAAACTTAAAACACAACCTTACTGTATTTACATCATAAAACATATAAATTACCATAACATTACTAATGGATATAAAAGCAGATTGTAAAGCTAATAAAATGTACCTTTTTATTATTATAATTATAATTCATCAGGCAAACACAATTCAAAGAACTATGTAACTTAATTCTAATACTGATTTTGAATTTTAACAGAAAATGAATCGAAATAAAAGAATCATTTTACACATGGACGAACCAAAAGACAAAAAAAGAGATTGGAGAAAATCGAAACAATTAGAGGAGGAAAGAAAATTAGGAACAGCTCCAGCTGCTGTCGATGAAGAAGGAAGGTATGTTTGGAGAAATTTATATTTTTTTTCTAAGAGTTATAAAAGGATTGATTGATTTAATCGGTGAGTTATTTAATGATCAAAGGTTAAAAAAGGTAGTTATATCATTCACAATGAATGATCATTAAATGAGTAAAACACTTAAAGGAATAATTTAATTTCTACAATTACAGTAAGACCCCACTTGATGCTGATTCGATATAACGTGGTCTGCTCGAAGCCTTAAAAAAGCTCAAAATTTATACCTATTTAAATTATTGTGGCATTTCATTGATTCATTTATAATATGATTATTTGCAAACACAAACCAATCAGCAAAAGGTGGCAAAAAGGTGTACTTTCTTTAAATCTGTGTTTGGTACAATTTTGGAAAAAATATAACATCATGGATGTCATAGGAAATAGCAACTTAGCTTGGCAAGAATTAACTGATAAATGTACAAACGAAGTGTAGAAGAAGTTATGGCTGAAGGTATCCAAGAATTCTCAATGACAAGAATCTATCACTGTATCGTTAGGTTGACCAAATTGTCAACCTAATTGATACAGTGGGACTAGGACATGTAGACGAGCAAGATATTGAGGAGTTACTGCAGATTTCTGGTGAGAGTCTTACCAAGGACGACCTTCAAGAACTGGTAGAACAAGGAATTCATGTAGAATTGGAAAATAGAGATTCTGAAAACAAAGAAACCAAAAAATTTCTCTACAGATTTTCTTAGAGCCGCCGCAAACTACAGGATGCGGGAGCTAGCGTACGCTCGCTCGCGCTCCTAAGCCCCGCCTTTTTTCCCATGATGCTTTGAGCCATTTTTGCTAGGTAAGCTACGCGAGCACGAAGCAGCCGCAAACTACACAACGTTTGCTCGCGTAACGTAGTCCACATGACGTGGATTCCGCAGATGTANAGAAGAGTCTATTACTGTATCATTAGGTCGACCAAATTGTCAAGCTTATTGATACAGCGGTTCTAGGACATGTAAATGAGCAGAATATTGAGGTGTTACCGCAGATTTCTGGTGAGAGTCTTACCAAGGACGACCTTCAAGAACTGGTAGAACAAGGAATTCATGTAGAATTGGAAAATAGAGATTCTGTAAACAAAAAACCAAAAGATTTCTCTACAGATTTTTTTAGTAAAAAAGTTTGGTAATGATAACCGACATTGTTGATCAAATTGTAGCGAACGATTTTGAAAGAAGTGCAAAAGTAAAACAATGCGTTTTGGATGCGATCTTCCACTACCGACATATGCTTAAGGAAAGAAAAAAGCGACAATTGAAACCTCACGACTTTATTGCAAAAAAACAATAATTTCTGAAAAGTCACAAAAAATGAACTTTACATTCTGTGTGCACATGTTTGTGCGTTATTTAACATATATTATTATGAAAATTAATATAAAAATAACTTAAAATTATGATAAAATTTGTTTATTTTTGGAGGAGTGTTTCCCTTTTTTTATTTACTCTGTTAAAATGACCTTGTTTAATGCTGCTTTGTTTAGCGCTTTGTCATCTAGGAATACATCCACTGTGTTAAACGGGGTCTTACTGTATTTACATGTTATATCTTTTGTTAAAGTTTTAATATTTTAAAAAAATTCACAATTTTCTTGAACTTTTTGTCACAAGAAGTAGCTAATTAAACAGGATTCTACTATATGAATAAGTAATAAATAATAGATAGGCTATATAAACAATCAATCCACTGACTCAATTTTTAAGTAATGCCAAATGATCTGTTGTGTTATCAGGCTACAATAAGACTGATTTAATAATGAGTTATAAAGCATTTGAATATATGCAGTTAAGCTGTCATTTCATGATTTCATGATAATTTTAATAATTATGATAAATTAATTTTTAATTTAGAATTTTTGGAAGAAAAGAATTGACCCATCTGTACAAGAGTTGTGGATTTGCGTACAGATGTGTTTCAGTTATGCTACCCAGACCTCTGACTGACCATTGCTTCCAGAGCTATTAAATTCTAAATTAAAAATTAATTTATTGTAAATATTAAAATTATTACAAGATAGTGTCCTAACACCTACCTCTAGACAAATTACTTTATAATTGATTACAGAATTAGCCTTATTGTAGTCCAATAATATAGCAGATCATTTGACATTAATAAATAAAAGATTTTGACAATAACAGAAGACCCCAGGTACTTTTTTGGTAGTGATCTATCCCAGATATGTTGGCATTGTCCATTGTGGGTCAAACTTGATAAGTGTGCTTGGGAAAAAAGGCCTTTTTGGTGCTCTTAGGGCAGAAAGTTTTAAAAATGTACATGATAACAGATGCTCTGGTCTTGATATTAAATGAATAAATCTATTACTAAATTCATTCATTCACTATCAAACTGGTATGTGTGTTGCTATTAGGATTCAATTTCAAAAAGTTTGTCAGAATGAATTAATAATTAATTCATTGTGAATTAAATTTTTCATTAATTCAAAATTAACTCCAAGGACATTATTTTAATATTTTGTTTGATCAAAATTGAAGAGAAACCCATTGAAACAGATACCTTTTTATATTTACAGCTGTCCCTTGATAATCCGATAGGTATGGGCCAAAGGGGTGTCGGATTACCAAAAGTGTTTGGATTACCAAAACTGATTACATATTTGGCATTGTTTTGCTAGCAGTAGCCTACAATATTCCCTACTCCAACTGTTTGAACAGAACTGCTCACAGAAAACACACGAAATATGTGTCATTGTGTAAGAATTGGGTGGGGAGATTCAAGTCGCAACATGCTTCTGTGCAAGCAGACACCTAACGGGGACAGGTACCTTGACGGGAGGTGCGTCGGATTACTGAGCATGTCGGATTACAAAACGTCAGACTATCAAGGGACAGCTGTACTTTCATATTCTGGAATACATTTCATGACGACCCAATCTTTTCCTTTAAATTAATTGTCATGGGATGTGTTCTAGAACATGAGAGTGAATACGAGCGCTGTTCGGAAAGTTCACGGCCTCAAATAGAACAACAAACAAAATAATGTTAAAACTTTATTTATTTTTCAATGTAGTCTCCTTTGTTAGCAATGCACTTATTCCAGCGATGTTCTAGCTTTTTTATGCTATTACAATAGGTCGATTTGTCAAGGTGTGCAAAATACTCGTTTATTTCAGAGATGACTTTGTCATTTGAGTGGAATCTCTTTCCAACCAAAAATTATTTTAAATTTGGAAAAAGGTGGAAGTCACTGGGGGCCAAATCAGGTGAGTACGGTGGATGTGGAANTTGTTTTTGCAGTCAGGAAAATAGCAATTAAATTTATTTTTCAAGCTTTGCAAATGGAATGTAATGTTCTTCTGTATTTGTCCTTTAATCTCAACACACTGCCAATTAATAATTGGGTTCAATGTATCAAATGCAGAAAAATTTTCTCTTTTGACTTTGCTGATCCATAGGTCGATTTTAGCGATAAACGCACTGATTTTATTTTGAAATGCAAATTTATTACTAGTGACTTCCAATTTCATATTTTCTGACCGCGCGCCATACCACAGCCTAGTCCGCTGTCGGCGGCTCTAACCTTGACGTACTGCGCATTGTCATCAACTCGTCGTTTTTTTAAAATAATTTTGGGATAACTTCATGGACCACTTCGGGTGCTTTCAGGGACCACAGGTTAAGAACCATTGCTCTAGACAAATTACTTTATAATTGATTACAGAATTAGCCTTATTGTAGTCCAATAATATAGCAGATCATTTGACATTAATAAATAAAAGATTTTGACAATAACAGAAGAGCCCAGGTACTTTTTTGGTAATGGTCTATCCCAGATATGTTGGCATTCTCCATTGTGGGCCAAACTTACAGTGTGCTTGGAAAAATAAAGCCTTTTTGGTGTTCTTAGAACAGAAAGTTTTAAAAATGTACATGATAACAGATGCTCTGGTCTTGGTATTAAATAAATAAATTTATTACTAAATTCATTCATTCACTATCAAACTCGTATATGTGTTGCTATTAGGATTCAATTTCAAAAAGTTTGTCACAATGAATTAAATTTTTATTAGTTTAAAGAATGAACTACTACAAAAAATATTTTATGCTATTGTCTGATTGTCAAAGGTGATCTATGTAACTTATTTTTCATTAATTCATAATTAATTCCAAGGACATTATTTTAATATTTTTTTGATCAAAATTGAAGAGGAAATCCATTGAAACAGATACCTTTTTATATTTACTTTCATATTCTGGAATACATTTCATGATGACCCAATCTTTACCTTTAAATTAATTAATTGCCACGGGATGTGTTCTAGAACATGAGAGTGAATAGAAACGTGACTGTTTTAATGGGCTTTGTCTTAAATTTTAATTAATTAATATGGAAATTTCCATGTTGTGATTATTATTACTATTATTTTTTTAAATTAGTACTTTGATTACAAAATTTAAAATTACAATATTCAATAAAAATTAAATATTGTGTAGTAACATCTAAATAACATTAACTGTGTCAATAAAAGTATCATGGGAAATAATAAACAATCAAGAATAAGAAAAGTAACTGGCTTTTAAAAATGAAATTCCAACTAAGAAAAAATGAATTTTACAGATATTTATATACTGAATTGTGAAATATTTTTAATATATATTACCACTAATTCCATAAGAGTATTGCTTTTGATAAATATCTTCTTGAATATCCATTTGTTTATATAATTTATATATTATTATTCTTTTTGAAATTGTAATTATGAAAGATAATACAGTCACTCTCAATAACTTGATCTTCCCTAACTCAAATTTTAGTTTTATCTTAACTTAACTTCCATAGACTCAATGCATTCAAGTCAAAGTAGTTTTGAGATCATGTGTTGCTAGCTTAAAATTTAAATCCAGCAACTTTATTTAATGTCTAATTTTGTGTGCTTTCTTTTGCATTTTTAAGGGATAGATTATATCATGAAATTGATTGATATTCTATAGAATTATGCCTCTAATTAAATAGCATAAAAGTAAAATTTTAACGGCATTTTGTACTTAAAGTAATTTTTTTTATTTTTAAATGCAAATTGACCAATCAAATCTTTGAATTTTAAAATAATTACTTTTTAAATTTTGAAAATTTGACAATGTAACAAATACACCTATGATTTGATGACTGAATTGTTGACCAATCAGATTTGAATTTGTCTATGTGTATCTTCTTATTTGGAACTAAACATTTATGTTGTATAAATTTTGCTGTAAAATTTGAATTGCTTGTTGACATTTTCATTGCTGATAGTGAACAGTTATAATCAGTATGTTGACTGTTTTCATTTCAAAGTAGGTAGAAATGGCACACAAGAGAAAACTAAAATTTGGCAATAGCAGAAAATGTATCCATCAAAAAGAAAGACTACAGAGAAAGCAAAAAAAAAATGAAATTCCATTAAATACTTGCTGTACCTAACTGAAAAACATGGAGAGAATAGAATAGAAAATAATGCATAAATCTGAGCATTTGGATGTCAAAATGTGCAAATGTGCATGCCAAACTGATTTGTATAGTGTAGAGACAAGAATATTCTTGTTGATGGAAATCATCTTAGAGAAAAAGCCAAACAGTTTGGACAACAGTTGGGTCGTACAAGATTCAACACACACGAGAAGATGTACAGAATAGTTTTCAGTAAAATCTTTGATGAAAATGCCAAAGTGTGAGAGGAGGAAGGAGGACTATGCAAAATGGTTTTGCCAGAGACTGTACAGAACAATAGGCTGTTTTCAACACAGATGAATGGGCTTATTTTTTTAAATGCCTGTCAGACAAAACAGTGATGTCCAAAGATGATTGATTAATATCATTGGGGTAGAAAACAGCAAAGGATATGTAGCTCTTGTTAAAATAATTTGTTTTAAAAAATTTCTTGTGAATAAATTTTAAACAGTGTAAAAATATTCAGAGTAAACATATTTCTTGTTAAATATACCTTTGAATGATTCATTACATTGTTATAAAAATTAAGCATTTGTATTTGCCAGCATGACAGCCTCGAAATACAGGACAGACGGAAATAAAGAGATGACATCGACTTTGTAAAGTCTGTATGAATTAGAGCGGAGGTTTCCTAATTTTTGTAAGATGGTAACTTTAGCTTCAATGGAGGCATGTGTTACAAATTCAGAAGGCGGAATCAAAGAAGTGATGTGTTTTGCTAGTGCAGCCTCGAGATGGTACGTGGGATGGGATCTTTTATTGACTAGTGGTCTTAGCAGCCAGTAAGGTTTATGCGTTTTTACCTCAAAAAATAATCTAGGGCAGGTGACATTCTTCAGAGGATTGAGAGGACCACCCAACGATTCCACTATTCCAGGTAAAGCTATAACTTTGCGTGCTTTTCTTAACACCGTGGAAGTAGGATCTTCTTTTAGTATGATGGATTTGGAATGTTCAAGGAACTCTTTGGTTCTATCTAGAAAATCCTGGTTTTTGCATAGAACAAAACGTTTTTCTTTATCAGCCACTAATAGATTTATCTGATTCGTTGCCAGGAAAGATTTAACCATCTGCGTTGTCTTCAGATTGGTACTTGTAGTTTTAGAAGAATGTTTCGATGCTATGGCTGTCAAAGTAGACAGGTCTAACTTAAGCTGCACTTCTGGACATTTGGTGCTCTTTATGGCCGCGATAGTGGGTGGTATCAATTGTAGGGGCCACAACTAGAAGGTTATGTTCACGTATTCTTGAACATCAAGACAACATCAAAAACAGCAGGCCAGTTACAGAGTTAGTAAAGAAAGTGCTTGAACACAATTACCAACCACTCTGGAACAAAACAAAATTACTGAAAGGCTGCAACGAACATAAAGAGCTATTTGTTTGGGAGAGTCTCTATATTTCAGCCACTGAACCGTGCAACTCCCCAACTCTCGAATTACCAGAACTTCGGGTAACAGCCTTTAAACAACTAAATCCACTATGTTGAAGTCTTTGTTATTCGGATGTCTTTTTGACATATCTTATACTTTATGCATGTTCTGGGCTCTTTTACGGCCTTATTCTTCCTAAAACATGCTTAAGTAAAACTCTTTTTGTTCCACGTGCTATGATGCATAAAACGAGCTTTAAATAACATACAAAAACGGAAAAATCAGTTAATTCGTCAATAATATTGTTCGATAATTTCGAAAATCCGAAATTTGTGAAACCGTCGGATAAGTGTTCGAAAATCTTAAGCTGTTGTATTCGATAGACCGCCTGAAGACAGTAGTTATTACTACTGAAAGTACTAGCGGACGAGTTCAATTTCTAAAGTCGGACGAGTTCCTTCTCCAAGACTCCACTCCTGTAACGCCACAATATGTAAGTGTTATAATCATATAATAAAAGTTGGCGTGAAGTGACATTGTATATTATATCATGGATAATAATAGAAAACACTTCTTTTCTCTATTGAATACGAGAATTATATGGTTAAGACTAAAAGCACAGTTATGGTTTTTACTAAAGTGCCAGAAAACACACCTTATTCCGAAGTGCATAGCGCTCAAGTATGATTCCTTCCTAAAAGAAGTGCATACAATATTACCTCAAACCGAACGAAAACTGCTGGCTAAATTAATAAGAAGCAAACGTAAAGCAATAGCAGATAAAGAAATGCAAGTGTACCTGGCCCATATACGATTTTCAAAACAGTGTGATGCAAGCACATTATACCAGCAATTGGATAAAATTAGAAACCTCCGCTCTAATTCATACAGACTTTACAAAGTCGATGTCATCTCTTTATTTCCGTCTGTCCCGTATTTCGAAGCTGTCATGCTGGCAAATACTCTATTCCTCAATTCTAGTCAGCCAATATCACACGTTCTACACTTGTGTGAAGCTCTTTTTCTTGTCACTCATAATAATTATTTCCAATTTAATGGGAAAATATATAAACAAACGCAAGGTGTACCAATGGGTTCCCCACAATTAAGCATTTTTTAATGAGGTGCAAATGCACAGTCTTGTGATCTAGATTTAGAAAATCAGACTAGAAAGGGCTAATATATGTCAATTATATTTTTTACAGTTCAAATTGACTGAGGCTTATTTAATTCAAGTGAATTGGGAAAGAGTCTCTGAAAATAGAGAAAAGAATACAATACAGTTTGCCTTACAAATCTTGGCTGGACTATGCATAGTATTTGAAAAAGCACTCTAGATGTTTTAAAAAGATTTTACTCAAGTGACCTTTTGTATTAAAAAAAATTGGTTTTACATTTTAAATTCATATTAATTATGATATTAAAACAAACAAAAATATTGTTATGAAATTAATCACTTAATACTGCAATAGAAATTATTCAAGCTGACCTTGATCCACATTAACTTTGATAATCAGGATTCTACTGTAGTATTAATTTTTAACAACTACAAAAGTTAAATTTTTTTTTCTAAAATTTAAAATTTTAAAACAAAGTTTCATAATGGGAATTTTATTATTTCAGAGAAATCAATCCGCACATTCCTCAATATATAGCAACTGCTCCTTGGTACTTTGGTTCTTCCTGTCCCACTCTGAAACATCAACGACCTCAGCCAGAAAGACGACAAAGTTATACCAAGATCGAAGAACATTTTGTTAGAGGACTAAAGGTTAGTCGAATATAGATATAGAAACTATTTGTATTTATTTATGATTTATCCTTTGCTTCTATTTTGTTTCTTTAACCTCAATATGTAACTGGTTTAAACACTGTAATTTTCTAGGAATTATCATGTCCAAAGACTTCATAATTACTACCCAATCAACAGCTTTACCCAATCTAATAACTGACTTCAATATTATTTTCTTAACTGTCTTCAAATCGTCTTTTTGCATGACGTTCCTGATATTTTCTGCTAATGTTAACGTGGATAATGTAATTCCCTCCCTCATACATATTCTAAAGTACCATATGTCTGTTTTTAAATAATTTAGCTGCAGTTGTTTTATATGGACTCTGTGGTGATATAGGCATAGTTATTCTTACAATTCAGCTATGATTTATCCTTTGCTTCTATTCTGTTTCTTGGGTAAAATAAAGTTGTTCATTGGTTAATAATTATGAAGTCTGTGGATATGATAATTCCTAGAAAATAATGGTGTTTGAAATGATTACATATTGACATATTTGTATTTATTTTTGTAAAATGTAGTTTATTATGATTCTTTTAATTAAAAAGAATTTAATTATATATGAATTATATATAATTATATAAAGAATATGGTCAGACTTCCACATAATGTAGTTTGATATTACAAATTTCTCTTTACATCTGTGAAATGTCGAATTTACAATTTTTTTTTTTATTGAAAATGCCACTATTTAATGAAGTTTAATTTCTGGTGAGTGGCTGAAAATACAAGTAGAGCAAATTCAAATTTCTGCACTGAGAAAACTGCATACTTTTGTACAAAGTAGATTATAAGATTCTGCGACACACATCTGCCATGATGATACAAATGGATGATAGAGTTTCTTAGGCTTTTACCTTAGGCTGAGGAACTTGGTCCATTCGCATAATGGCAAGTGTTTGTCCACAGAATCTTATAATCTGTTTTGTAGCAGAATGTGAAAATTTGGACTTGGTCTACTTGTATTTTTGCCACTTGTATAATAAATTTTGTAACTGGATAAATGAAAAAAAATCTTATTTTTTATATTGCTAAATATTAAAATTGGTTTTTTATGGTTTTCCATAATAATGGAAAACCATAAAAAGTACTTGTGAACGATTTGTGAACAATTTATTTTAATATTTTCAACGTGGTAACGCCACAACACGTAAGTGTTTTTACATTAAAATTGGTTAAAATCTTGATTCATTTCTGCAAGTGACACCTTCAGGGTTTTTCTTATGGTATAGAGCAATAACTTTACTATGCTGTATTAAAAATTGATGAGTGATTGAGATATTCTACTTGAGGATAGTTGCGAATAATAATCTTTTTAACATATTCACAATTGTAAGAAATGGATTGTATCAGCAAGGAAACATTATTGACAATAATAAAGTTAGAATTAGTTATTGAAAGTATAAAACAGTTTAAGTAATACAAAAAATGAGTGTGTTTTAGCATGAAAACTTTTTAATAAAGATAAAAGTTTATTAATCATTGTTCATATTTTCAGAAAATATGGTATTACTCTGTCTATTAAATCACATTTATCCTTTAAAATAATAATCCAGAACATTAAAGTTCATTAAAATCACCAACATAGACTATTTAAAATGATATCTTCACTTGTCTTTTTAGAAATTCCAAGCATGGTTTTTAATAAAATATTTTGATCTAATATTGGAGGAAATGAAAGACATACAAATATGAAACACATAAATAGTGGAGCACTGTTTATATGTTGCATAACTATTTCTTGTTCACTTTGCCAAAAAAATTCATATAATTTTATTCAAAATGAATTTAATTAATTAATATTCATAATAATTTTTAATTAGCGTACAGATTTATTATAAAATTAAATTTTTCAGGCAAAGACAGCCACCAAATACAGAAAAGGAGCTTGTGAAAACTGTGGTGCTTTAACTCATACAAAGAAAAACTGTTTTGAGGTATTAACTTTATTTATTGAATTATTAAATGAAACTAATGTATAATAATTATGCAATAACAATAGTTTTCTCACTAGTCATCACTTTGTCAAGATGAGTGGACTTGATAGTTCCAATAACCCGTAATGATACCAGCAAGAGTGCATCACAGACAAAATAATCCATCACATTTAATGATGGTTAGTTGTTATGGATTATTCATTGTCACATTCATTGATGACACTTGGCAATTGCCAGAGTTATATGCCATTGGCACTGTGTTGTCTCCAGTCAGCACTGAGTAACTGGTATGATTATATCTAAATTAATAATTCTGGAAATGAAAGGTTGGATAGAGATCCGATTAGCGTAACTGGCAATGCAATCACATGGTATGTGGGAGTTGCAGGTTTGAGTTTCACTTTGGATCGATTTGTTTCTTCCAGAACCCTTTAAATTAATTATTAAATTTATCAAGAGATGGTGTCTAATGCCTACCTCTAGGCTAAATTTAATTATTAATAGTATCATTAATATGGTCTGATAAAATCAGACAATCATTTGTATTTATTCTGTATGATACACTGTTGTTTGTTCCTATCAACTATAATTTGAGCATTGTAAGCAGACTCAGAAATTAAGATGTTATTTGAAAAAATGTTGTTACATTTTNACAGTCAATATATAAATAAGTATTCAATAATACTTACTTTCCCGGCTGTTATATATATAACAAAGGGAAAGGGAAGGTGTCGGAAAATGACCCCTCCCAAATTTTTACATTTTTGGACTCGGGACACCTTGACATGTTGAGATATGCAAAAGATTCAGGTTTTTTTTTTTTCTGTATGTATGGACTGTGTGTGAGAGGCATGATTTTGTTCACACTGTTTGTAGCCTAATAACTTCTGTGGTTTTTAAATTGGAGTTGGATGGTTTAACACAGGAGTTATTAAGCTTCAAAGTAGTTGAACTAAATCGTGCTCTCATACACATTTCAACATCTAAGGCGAGAACATCTTAATGGGTTTTACTGTCTATTATAAANGAGTTATTAAGCTTCAAAGTAGTTGAACTAAATCGTGCTCTCATACACATTTCAACATCTAAGGCGAGAACATCTTAATGGGTTTTACTGTCTATTATAAAATGACAAAAAGCTTAATTTTGAGGGTAGAGACGAGTTTTATTTAAAAAAAGATTGTGAACACTAATAAGAAGTAAAATATTCATTAAGTTTGACCATACTGGAGATATGACACATGACCCCTTCTAGGTCTTCACCCTGTCGACCTTTAATTAAGAACCAAAATTTAATAGCATTAATGTCCCTTTATATACAAGCTAATATGCCAAATTTCATTTCTTAAACTTTAGCCATTCTGAGATATTGTTTAATATCTCAGAACAGAGAATAAAGAAATTAAACAAATTAGATGCCAACACGTGTGAAAATTTTCCCCTTTGACATTTTTTGGGTTCAGGAGATCTCTGAATATGTAGATTTGCAAAATTATTGGGTTGAATTTGACACGATTTCAATACTTTTTCGTTTTATATGCATAACAAGTTGGAAAGTAAAAAGGAGTCGGAGTTTGCTGGATTTTTTGATGACTCCGACTAAAACACTGAAACTCCACAACTCCAGCTCTGACTCCGACTCCACAACCTGTTAAAAAGTTAAAAGAAGAATTTAACATTAACTAAAAATGTGTAGTTTTATTACTTTTAATTTTCTGAAATTATTATATATTAAATATGGAAATCAATAATTGTTGCAAGAAAAATGATTGATGCATAAGCTTTCTTAAAATTTAATTTATATTTCTATTGATATAGAAGTACAGTACATTAAAACAAAAAATATATATTAAAAAGTAAACAAAGATGATACAGTAAACTACATAAATTAGGAAATTAATAATTAATGTTACTTAATTTTTTCTGAGAAAGACATATCTGTAGTAAAATCAATGAACTATGATGATTCAGAAATAAAAATGATAAAAACTAAAGCATCTATCATTGTAAAATTGCTGTATCACATGTAAAAATCTCTAAATTTTTAGTGGTGATAATTTGACAAATGTGCAGATTATAAAGAAAACAATAAAGAAAATGGTTAGATGGTATGAGACAAATTTTTCTATTTTACTCCTAGTAGTCTGATTTCTCTTTAAGATAATTAAACATTTATAATCTTTATTTTTCTTAATCAAAGTAATTGATCCTTGACGATTGTTCGGTCAAGATTCTAACACAGTTTGATAAACTGAACAGCAATACCTAATAATAAAACTGCAATTAAATGGTATTTTCTAGAAAAATTTGTTCTTTGTACAGAATGCTTGCTTTAAATTTATGTAATTAAATTGTTTAATTAAAGAGCAAAAATAAAAGTATTTGAATGAATATTTCTAAAGTGATTGATAATTAACATGTTTAAATTTGTGAAGTTATGAATTAAAACAGATTCAAAACAGAACCAACAGATATAAATTAGAATAATTTAATCTGATTATACTAAAATTAGTCTGCCTGTAAGTATATCAGTCTGACTAGTAGAATTATAAGCTATGATTTATGATATTTATATAATATACAAAACTACCTATCATCCAATTAGTATGAATCATACTTTTCTATTAGAAATCAGAAATTTTTACATTTGTTTGATGATAATTTTAAAATGTAAGTGTAGAGAAAAAAGTTTAATTTTTAAAGTCAAAATAGTTTCAACTATAATTGATTTGAATTAAATTATTATATAATTTTCAATAAATTAAGTATTTTTGAGGAATTTGAGAAGATTCTATAATGTCATTTATTGATTATTCATTTTAAAACAGGCTAAAAGGCAATTAAAAGAGGAAAAATTAAAGCAAGATCTTTTATCTGGTGAAGTTAGCACTATAAAGGAAACAGTAAGTAATATCAAGCAATTTTACTTTAGTTATTAATTTTTACAGAATGTACATTTTTAATTCAACAGAAAATGAAGTGCTTTTGGTATATTGAAAAGTTTTAATATCAAAATAAAATTTTATTAGAACTTTTTAGAATCTCATACATAAAATAAGATTTTTATACTTTAAAATGTATAATAATAGGCAGTTAGATTACCATCTTGTATTAAATTTTTAAATAAGTGCATTAATTTTAAATTAAATAATTTAGACTATATAGTACAATTGCCAAATTGTCTACCTTTAGTGCAAATTATTTATATTATAGTGATTAGCTAGGTTATAGTTTAAAAGTTAATCCAGTCTTATCTTTTTCTTTAATAATAATAATAATAATAATAAATACTAAAAACTACAGGAAACATATACTCAAAGATACAACACTCACAAATGACACATGCAGAAAATGTCACATCATGCCAGAAACTATACAACACATTACTTCTGGGTGCAAGCTCTTGGCACAGACAGATTATTTACACAGACACAATCAAGTAGCAAATATAATACACCAAGAGCTTGCAAAGAAACACAAACTGGTAGACATTCACGAACCATACTACAAGTATATCCCACAGACAGTATTAGAAAACAACACGCACAAAATGTACTACGACAGAGCCATAATCACAGATAAAACAATTTACCACAACAGACCAGACATCACACTCATTGACAAACACAATAAAATCACATACATTATAGACATAGCCATTCCAAACACTCACAATG